>NW_028258316.1:5408965-5561206 GCF_053883595.1 Heterocephalus glaber | reverse complement strand
TTAGCTGCAGGCCATTCACCCCACGGTCCAGTGGACGCCAAGCAAAGCCTCAGGAGATGCGTGCGCGGTTAATTGGGAGGCCAGGTAGCTCGTGGCCGAGCACAGCACCCAGAAGACCCACAGCGGGGCCCATTAGGTTTGGGACATGCGTGGTCGTCGTGCTTACCAGCTTGAGAGAGAGCTTCGGTAAAAACGGAAGCGGTAACAGGCAAGAGGGAGCCAGAGGGGGAAAGAGAGAGAAAAAACACATCAGAAGAGAAGACAGGCAGCTGGGCCAGTGCTCGCATGACACACAGCTTCCCTACCCGGGCGACCTGGGCGGATCTGTGCGGAAGTCCCCACGAGGGCCACCGCAGGCCACTCTCCAGCAGGGTGCGTGGGGTCCGCGGGTCGTGGCCACCAGAGGATGCTTGCAGTGGCTGCTGCGTGCTGAACAGAGCAGGATTCCCAGCCACCTCTGGTTCACTGGGCTTCTCCAGAAAGTTTCATGGATGTTTCTAAGCAAACACCAGTTACTTCTACATCCTGCACGTCATATTTGTGTCTCGAGGGGCTCCAGTAAACAGGGACCCTGGGATTTCTTAAGGACACTGAGAGGCCTCTGAAGTTGCTGAGTGGACAAGTAAGGACTAGATGTCGCTTGAAGGAATGACCTAGCCAGGCGTGGCACAGCTCTCCTGGAATCCCTGCACACTGGGAGGCTGAGGCAGGAGGATCTCAAATTTGAGCCCAGACTGTCTCAAAATGAAAAAAATAAGAAACACTAGAGGGGCCAGGGATTTAGGCTCAGTGGTTCTGTCGCCTGCCTTGCAAGTGCAAGGTCCCGAGTTTGATCCCCAGCACCAAAAAAAAAAAAAGCCACTGGGGATGTAGCTCAGTGCAAACACCCCGGGCTCAGTCCCCAACACCCACGCGCCTGTCCTGCCTGGGTCCTGGCCCGGTGCAGTGGTGTCTCCGTGCCTGTTGGTCTCCAGTCCTTGGCCATGGGGGCCACTCAGATCTGGAGAACCGCTAGGGCAGCTGCTCTGGAAAGTCACCTTCAGGAAACTGGGGTCACTGGGTCACTGGCCGCGGCCCTCGCTGCGGCACCTGACATTACGGGGATGCAGCGGTGATCACCAGACCCAAGATGGGACTTGCAGACAGGGACAGCTGGTTAAAGAAGGAACCACTACGTTCCGCATGGAAGCAGCACCCGAGAGCTCAGCGCCTGCTGTTTGCCCAGCCGAGGCCAGTCCTGCGTGCCCAGGGCCTGGTCCCGAGATCCAGATACCCAAGAAAGTGCCCTGTGATTTAACTTAATTTTTTTGAGACAGGGTAGCAGTAGTAGTAGCTGTGTAGTTCAGGCTGCCCTTGAACTCATGATGATCCTCCTGCCTCAGCCTCCCAAGTGCTAGGATGACAGGTATGCGCCACCATGCTGGGCTTTTTTTTTTTTACGGAGAAGTTTATTTTGGCTCATGTTTTAGTTTTATAACCTGTTAAAGAACTTGTCCCTATGAGGAAAAAAAAAGATTTTTAAAGACAGCAGTGCTAAACAGCTTTTTGGGGAGAGGTGCCAGTCCCAATGTGGCTGCCCCACCCCAGCCTGAGCCTCCTGGGCACCTGGGCACAGATCCGCGGTCACAGGTGCAGCCGGACGCAGGCGCAGACGACACGGAGGCAGCAGGACACGTCCCACGCATCTCCCACCCAGCAGCCCGCTGTGCCCCCAGCACTGCCCATCCAGGGCTGGCTCCGAACCGATGCGCTCCTGCTTCTGCCCCGGGCCCTTCCACCCCTGAAGTGACACATTCTTTCTGAAGTCTCCAAGAAACTAACTTCTAGCATCCCAAACTACAGCATGGGAAGATGCCCAGTTCATAATAAAGGCGAATCCTTAGGCTTGTCCCACGGAAGTAGGAAATACCAGGCGCTGAAATTCCATTTTCCAGAGGGGACAAGTGAGGACCACCCAGACAAAGCAGCATTTGGTGTGAGGAGTGTGGAATTCTCTTTTGGTTTTTTTGAGACAGGGCTTGCTATGTAGTCCAGGCTGGCCTCAAACTTGCAATGACCTTCCTGCCTCAGCCTCCTGAGTGCTGGGATCACAGGCAGGTACCACGCCCAGCTTGTGGAATGATTTTTAAAATTATAAACTGGTTCTTGATCTGATGCCATAAGCCAGCCAATGAGATAATTTAAGATTAGAAAGCTACTCATCGGCTAGGAGAGTAATCATAAAGTCTCATTACGTGCATTGCCCGATGGTGAACAACCAGAAGCTGTCAGTTTCAGGAGACAGAGCCTCAGCCAGAAGCATCAATAACACATGCGAGATGCGAGACACGGCCAGCGGGACATGTGTTATTGGACAGTCACAGGGACTAACCTCACGTGCAGAGAAAGGGGACACTGGCCAGTGGCACACAGCAGTGGCCCAAATCACTTTCTACTCTGCCTCCCCACGTGACACTCAGTTTTGTCTCGTCCTCAGGCGCCACGGCCACAACCCTCCTGATCCACCTGTCACAAATGTGGCTCTCTGGGCCGATAACTGTCCCCTGCAAGAGCACTGTGTCCCAAGACCATGCTCTGCGGCTGCGTTTCATGGTGAAATTCTGCCACAGGATCGTACCCAGCGACATTTCATCGATGTCACAATCCCTTTAAAGGTCTCCCCAGAACTAGACTGAAAAGGAGGGGACCTGCGGGAGGTGTCTCAGCCTCCTGACAGCGCTGGGATATGGGAGGATTATTATGCAGCATGGTCTCCTTTGCCATGCAAGTTCCAAACATGAAGTGGCCATTGAATATTTTATTTTTGGTTTTTGAGACAGTGTCTCGGTATGTAGCCCAGGCTGGCCTTGAACTCCTGGTGATCCTCCTGCCTCAGCCTCCCAGGTGCTGGGATCACAGGTGTGTGCCACCACACCTGAAGGCCACTGAATTTATATGGTGAGATTTCCCCGGATCCTGGTCTCCACTGAGAGCGCCACCTGGAGGTGTGTAGAGGTGCTATGGCTGCGAGGTCCCCAGTCTTGGCGCTGGCGATGGGGTTAGTGGCTGTGCCGTTGACTGTGAGCTACGACACAGGGACACTTACAACATAGGCCCTCGCCTCAAAGGCATAGGTGGGCATCCCTAGTGTCCTCTTCATGAGTTCTTTGTGAAAACGGTAAGACTGAGTCTGCCAATAATCAGCAAGAGAATAGGGTAAAATACATGCAAATAAAGTCACCTGTGTAAGCCTGTGACACCTGACAGACTCCGACATGGAGTCCCAGCATCTTTGCTCAATTCTGATATTATTTTTGCATACAGTTAACTCTGAAATATTGGTGAGGTCCAGATTTTACATGCAGGGGTACCTTGCACAGGTCAGGAAAAGAAAACTCACGGAAGACAACAGCATTACACTTTGGGAATGCAAATTGAGGACACCCTGTTTAGCTTCATTTTCTCTGACTTTCTGATTTTCGGAGATGACGTCTCCCTACATAGCCCGGGCAGGCCTTGAGCTTCTGGCGATCCTCCTGCCTTAGCCTCCACAATGCTGAGATTACAGGTGCATGCTACCACACCCGGGCATTTTTCTTTGACTTGTGAAACATGAAATAACACTGAAAGGGCTCCTGGCATACCAATCTTTAAAGATGCCCGGAAAAAGGAAATTTTCTGGCAAATGTCAGTGGCTTACAATGAAAAATATTTTCTCCTGTTTAATTATTTGGAAAAGAAATCAGTTGTGCTAAGAGATGTTTGGTTGGATTTCTACTCAGATAAGTGAAACACATTTCATTTGTTGCAAAACACGATAAATTAAAAGACATATTAGAGTCACAGAGTTGCTATTCTCCTAGGATACTTTTCCTTTTCCTTTTTTTTTTTTGGTACTGGAAATTGAACTCGGGACCTTGTGCTTGTGAGGCAGGCAGTGGAACCACTGAGCTAAATCCCCAGCCCCCCCCATACTTTTTTTAACTAAATTATCTTTGGTATAACAGTCTCAAGTGAAAAAGAAGAAATGAAATGCTAACAAAGGCTACATCATTTTAGCCATGGAGCTTGTAAGCCAAGCACCTTCTATGCTGAGATTAAAATCGAATCTTTTCCCTCAAACTTTAGATTCAGTTTTTAAAACTTTTTTCTTCTTAGTATTTCCTTTTTTCAAAGACAGGTCTCACTATGTAGTCCAGGGTGGCCTTGAACTCAGGGCATCCTCCTGCCTCAGCCTCCCCAGTGCTGGGATCACAGGTGTGTGACATCACGCCCAGCTTCCTTTTTTTCCTTTTCTTTTGTTTCCTTTTCTGCTTTTGCACTGCTTCTTCTTAGGGAAGGAATATTGGATCTGACCCTACGAACAGACTGACCAAAAATAAGAGAAGCACAACTATTTCTGTATTCATTACTAATGCTTCTAATGTATACAAACGTGTGCTTTGCCCTCAGGAAAACACTTACCATTGAGGACATTTGTTTAAAAAACAAATTTGCTGAGCACAGAAAATAAGGAATAAAAAATAAAATTCATTTTGCTGATGGTAAAAAAGGATTTTCCTTTAAAGTCATCAAAATAACCCATTTCCTGTTTGTTCTTCTTGCCATCCTTTTCTTATACTTACTGAACACTGATGTTCTTTAATCTTTTCCTAAACATTTAGAGAAGTCCATGAAACACAGATTCAGAAACCATTTGCAACCAACAGACTGCGATGTGGACAGAAGCGTGGGGCAGATACATGGATGGATGCCAGTGATCACCTGTGTCCAACATATCCCGTCATGCAGACAACTGCAGATCCATTTAGTATAGATACAATAGAAGAAAACTTGGTGAAGGTGCTGGCGGTGATGTGTTAGCTGGCTCGCAGCTAATATAACACTTTATGGCCTGGCTCGCCCTGGTCATGTGTCGGAAATTCTCTGGGGAATGAATGGACTTCTAAAAGCCAGCAAAATCCAGCCAGAAAACTGCAGATTCCTCAGCCAGGCCGGGTAATAGAACTCAGCACAATCCATGACCCACTTCTGAAGCTGTATTCTGCCTTCTAACAATGGCTCTCTGGATCTTTAGGAAATTACATGTCCAATTTTTTTTTTTTTTTTTTTTTTGTGGTACTGGGGATCAAACCCGGGTCCTTGCACTTGTGAGGCAGGCGGCAGAACCACTGAGCTAAATCCCCAGCACACTTTCAATTCTTAACCTGATGTTCTGGGTTGCACAACATGAGATCATTTCCCAAATGTATTCTTTGCATAAAACTTTTAGATTCTCTTCTAAGAGGAATTGTACCTATGAAGAAATGCTGTTTCTGTCCCTTACTTTAACGGGTATTGACATAGTTATCTTGACTTTTCTTTTGGTACTGGGGATCAAACTTGGGACCTTGCGCATGCAAGGCAGGCAGCGGAACCACTGAGCTAAATCCCTGGCCCGTGACCTAGTTATCAATGATATATATTTACCTTCTTTTTGAGCTGGAGAACTTTTTGTAGACTTAAAGAATTATGATTGCCAGGTTAACAACTACTGTTATTCTCTACAGAACTGTACCGTAACTCACCAAGGACAGAATAAAAGCCAAACAAAATCTTGCTGGATCTGTTAATGCTCTAAATCATCTGTTTAGAGGTTTCTCACCACAAAAGATTTCCATTTTAAAGCTATCCCGGGAAGTCCTGGATTAGACCAACCATTTAGTAGTATTCAGAGGCTACAGATTCCTTCGTTCTGATCTTCTTCTCTAAGCCAGACTGGTGTCTACATCCCACACGGTGCCTCACAGACACACCATCAAATGACAGAGCTCCACAGCAGCTGCTCTGAATCAGCCGGACCCGGTGATTTCCCTGACCTGGGGGCTACAGCAATGAAGACCCCACTCGAAGACTCTGGTTTCTACCCAGGAATCACCATCTTCCCAACTTCATCTTTCTATGGCCCAGTTTCTTTAGGAGTAAAATATGGAGAAGTGAGCAACCAGGCTTCACAGTGTGACTGTAAAAAGCCACAGAACTTAGCTCTGTGGTGAGTGGCAGTGCTAATGTGATTCCATCCTCTAAAACAATATAGGTCGTGCATCCCTGAACAGAAGTGCTTGGGGCGACAAGTGTTTCAGACCAGATTCTGGAATATCTGTGTCCCTGTAATGAGACACAGGGGAGGAGCCAGGTCTAGACATGAGGTTCATTTACATTTCATGCACTTTACACACAATCTCAGGGCAACTGTACATGATGTCTGTTGTGTCCTTGCTTATGGATCTTAAAACCCAGAGCCCTGGGCATGCAAGGCAAGTGTTAGCACTGAGCTACACCCCTCACCCCTGCATTTGTGGCTTTGTTTTGTTTTGGTACCGGAAATTGAACTCAGGGCCTCATACTTGCCAGACAAGGCACTTACACCACTGAGCTACATCCCCAGCCCTGGTTTGGTTTTTTGAGACAGGGTTTTGCAATATAGTCCAGGTTGGCCTTGAACTTCCAGCGATCCTCCTGCTTCAGCCTCACAAGTGGTGGGATTATAGGTGTGCACCCCTACGCCTGGCTATGTTTGTGCTTTGCCTGTGACCTGTCTCCTGAGCTCAGCTGTGGAATTTCCCACCTGCAGTGTCGTGTCGACCCTCGCAAGGCTGCAGAGTCTGGAGCATTTCGGACTTCTGATTTCTGTACCAGGGCTGCTCACCCGGCACGGGGCGAGGCCTCTTTTACCAGCATCCCAGAGCCTCACTGCAGGGGCTCCCGAAAGCCTGTGGCAGGCCAGTTCCCCTCTGAGCCCAGGTTACAGCCTAGGGTACAGTTCTGAGGGAAGTGCTGGCCTTAAGTTATGCTCACACCACTTCAGAATTAGTAAGCAAACCTCTTCTGACTGTGCAGTCCTTCCCGATTCCTCATCTCCCGCTTACTTAGCTTTAGAAACTGAATCTGTGTTTCCTTTTTTGGTGAAATCAAGGTGAACACTTAGCAGCTTTATGGGGAAGTAAAGAACAGCCTTTCAGCACGACCCAGAGAGAAGCAGCCAAGCTGGCTTTTACTTTTCTTCCATTGGCCCCCTGGTTCCCTCTCTGTTTTTTCTTTTTTGAGACAGGGTCTCGGTTATGTAGCTCAGGCTGGCCTTGAACTCACTGTGTAGCCCAGGCTGGCCACAAGCTTGCAGCGATCCTCCTGCCTCAGCCTCCTGAGTGCTAGGATGGGGGGCATGGCCCACCACACCCAGCTACTTTCTTCCTTCTTCCTCCCTCCATCTTTCTTCCTTTCCAGCTATAATGACTCTTAGGTTTTCCTTTCTTTCCCTTTTTTGATGTCACAGGAAAACAATGGACCCGTTCACACACAAAGCAAGTTAGCAGAACAAGAAAGGAGGGACGCGCGTGCGCAGAGACAGACTCCGGGCAGCACTTACCCCGCGCTTTAGGCTCCTGAAGCAGTGCATTTTGGGTTTGGAGTTCATGAACTCGTTGAAGCGATGGGAGAGGGGCTCCTTTGGCTGCTTGGGAGACTGAGGGCCGTTGGGAACAGCAGAGGGTGAGGCGGAGGCGGGGGGTGGAGGAGGGGGCTGATGGGGGGACGTTAAAAGGGACATAAGCTACGTGTGAGATGAGCAGTGACAGAGTAAACCAGAAACAAGAAGACACAAAACAAAAATAAGCATCAAATCATATTGGAAATACAAAGCAAGTAAAACACAAACCATTAAATATTTAGGCCATGGTCCAAAGGAAAGCGTGGAGCACATGTTGATGGAGGACGGGACGAGAGGGAGAGGGTTAGTGAGTTTTGCAACAGAGGAGGACTCATGCGACGTCCACAAGCCAACTACCGCTCCGTTAGTCACTCTACACCGCACTAAGCCAGAGGGTCAGGGTCTCCACCTCCTGCGCTAGCGGAGCGATGGGAGAAAACAGAGACCTTAGTGCCAGGCCGTCTCTCAGGGGAACCTGCAGCCACCATGAGGTTAGAGCACAGGGTCGCCTCAGCCTGCACTACAGCACCAGGTTAGGGCCACCATGCACTGCGCCCCGCGCTGAGTGAGGGAAGCACCAGTCCCGTCCGTGCTAATGTGAGTTCCAAATCGAGCTGTCAGCCACAGCAGCAAGCTGATGGGTTGTTATGGAAATGGGGCGCTGCCCCTCGCCCAGCCAGGGGGACCCGGGTGAAAGAGGGGTGCGACCTGTTAGTGGGGTGGCAGGGCAGTGAGCATGGCCTCAAACAAGACCAGGCCGTGCGCTGACCGCTCGCCCATTCTGAAACCACAGGTTTGAGCCCTCAGGTACCCTTAAGACTGAAAGATGAAGTTAAAATCTCCACACTATCAGACTCGGCCTGTGCTGGGTCCGAACCATCAGTACCTTGTTCTTCTTGATGAATGGCCACAGCTTCCCTTTGGATTTGCCGCCGAACTTGAGCTCTGCCTTGCCGTCCGCCCGGGGCGTGGAGAGGCTGTTGTTGGACACGGTGCGCTTCAGGGGCTGCGTGTAGTCCTCAAATTCGATGTCGCCGGGAGGCTCGAATCCCGACTTGTACGCTTCTATCACCAGCTGTGAATCCTGTGATGACGCCCACAGACACAGGTGCCTTCAGTGGATCCAAGAGCTTTTTCTTTTTTCCCTTCTGGTACTGGGGATTGATCCCAGGGAGTGCCAGGCTATATCCTCACCTCTGTTTAGTTTTAATTTTCAGACACAGTTTTGTTAAAAAGTCCTCAAACTTGAGATCCTCCTGCCTCAGCCTCCCAAGTAGCTGGGATTACAGGGCACCCTATCTATGCAAATACTTTTTACAATAAATTATGGTGACCTCATACAGACGCTATTCTAAGAAAATTATATTGATGTTTTTTCTAGCAACATGTTTATCACTAGAATGAATAAATACAACTCATAAAGGTCTGTCTCTAGTTGAGATTTGAAGGTATTTTCAATAGCCATTTTTCTACTTTTGGAGAAACAAATATTTATTTAAAAAGCTAGTTTGGCTGGGCATGGTAGTGTACGCCTGTGATCTCAGCACTTGGGAGGCTGAGGCAAGAAGATTGCGGCAAGTTCCAGGCCACCCTGAACTACACAGTGAGACCCTGTTTCACAAAACCCAAAGCAGGGGCTGGGGATTTAGCTCAGTGGTTCTGCCACCTGCCTCGAAAGCACAAGGTCCTGAGTTCGATCCCCAGTACCCAAAACAAAACAAAACAGAAAAAACAAACCCAAAACAACAACGAAAGACAAAAGCCTAGTGTGTTAAAAGCAGGTTAAAAAAAAAAAATCAAGGGCCCGTGTCTAGGCAGTTCCCATGAAATGTATCGCAATACACATATCTGGCTTCCCTTATAAGTCTTTCCTTTTGCTTTATTTGAGACAGGATCACGCGACGTAGCCCAGGCTGGACCGGAACTCACGGTGATCCTCCTGCCTCAGCCTCCAGGATGCACCGCCACGCCCTGCACTAGCTCACTTGACAGGGTCCCCCGGTGTCTCTGGCCCTCTGGTCTCCATGCGGCTGCACAGGGCGATGAGCTCGAGGCTCCGAGGTTACCCAGGCTGCCCTTGGGGTCCTAGGGTGGGACCTGGGGGTGGGGCACGGGGAAGTCTGCAGGGACGGGCGGGCAGGCGGGGAGCAGGGGCCCAAGGCCCGCAGGCCCAACAGGCACAGGGCAGGCCGGCGGCGGGGCCACCACCAGGCGGGCAGGTGGGAGGGGCAGTGCTTCCAATGGGATGCGGGATGATGACACAGCGGGGCCTGGGGGGGCACACGTCACCCTGCACTCGGGAGGCTGAAGCAGGAGGATGGCTGCGGGCGCAAGGCTGGACCCTGTCTCTCACACACAGACACAAACACGCACATGCACGTGCGCCTGCGCTTGTGACCCCAGCCGGCAGCCACCCCTGCGAGGGTACTCACGCTTTTCTGGTCGATGGCCTGGGCCGCAGCCACAATGCCATCCAGGCACTTCCCAAGGATGGGGATCACCTGCCGGTCCACCTCGGCGTAGGTCTTCATGCTCTCGCCAATCCTCACGATGCGCCGCTCCTCCATCTCTTGGATTTTCTGCCGCATCAGATTTCGTGTAAGGTAAATGGCACAGCTGCTTAAGGCAGGGGCTTGGGGGGGCACTGTTACGGCATTGCGGGCTGGGCTGTGCACACCTTCTCTGAGCACTGGGCTGCCCCAGTGCTGGCCATGCACAATTTTGTTTATTTGGTTTTTTGAGACAGGCTCTCACTGTCTCAGGCTGGCCTCAAACTCACAGGGTTTTGCCTGCCTCAGCCTCTCCAGTGCTGGGATTACAGATGTGCGGCACCACGCCTGGCTCGGTTTCTCTCTTCTAGTCTCTCTTTCTCTGTGCTGGGGACCAAACTCCAGGCCTGGACCACGCTAGGCAAGTGCTCTATCACTGAGTTCTGCCCCCAGGTCCCCTCATAGCATTTTTGACAAACTAAAGTAGCTAAAAGAAAACAATGCAAACGAAAGAACAGCCATTTGTTCAAAGTCTACAGCTGCATGAATGCTGCTTTGTCTCCTAAAGCGAAGCTGACATTTTTGTGGCCAGAATGGCCCTTTTAGCCCTTTTAGCGAAGAGAACAGAAATCTAAGAGTCACAGTTCTAAGCCTGGAGGAGAAAAAACACAAAGTTGAAGGTGCAAACCCAGGAGGTTTGCCGCAGCTATTTACTGATCAACGCTGCGGGGAACACGACATTTCATTTTTAGAGCCAGCCAGTGCTCACTGTCGAGGCCTCAAAGGCAGCTTAGTGGAAACTGAGGTTCTGAACCCTCAGCACACAGAGCCGCACCCGTGTGGCGGAGGGAAGCCGGGGAGAGGAGGCACACCTGGAAGATGTTGGGGATGTGGGTGTGGTAGTACTCGTGCTGCTCCTGGTTGAACTTCTGCAGGATGGAGGAGTAGTCGGCTCTGCTGTCCTCGGCCATCTGGTGACGGATCTGAGCCTGCTGCCGTGCCTAGGGTGAAAGGAGAAACCGCACATTCACACGGCACCGAGGAAGCCTCGGACAGCGTGCCAGGATCGGGGTACCTCAGAGTGCTGTGTGAGCAGGTGGGGCTGGTGCCATCTAGCTCCCTAGCCACATATCTACCCATCCATCCATCCCAAGACTCACAGCAATCTGCCTGCCTCAGCCTCCCAAGTGCTGGGATGATAGGCGTGCACCACTATGCCTGGCTGCAGGTGATATTTTTTTAAAAAATGTCTTGGCTGAGCATAGTGGCACACCCCCATTCATCCCAGCAGTTGGGAGGCTGAGGCAAGAGAACTGCTGAGAGTTTGAGGCCAGCCTGAGCTACATAATGAGTTTGAGGCCAGCCTGGACTACATAGTGAGACTCTGTCTCAAGAAAACCAAAAAAAGAGGGCAGGGGATTTAGCTCAGTGGTTCCAGCGAGTGCCTCGCAAGCACAAGGTCCCAAGTTTGATCCCCAGTACCAAAAAACCAGAAAAGACAGGACCTGCTGCTCTCAGGGACCTTTTAAAACATCACCCGGTGACACTGACCCAGCCCGAGTCCTCAGCGCAGAGCCTGCCTGGCTGAGGACAGGGCCTGAAACTGCACTGCACCAAAGCCACCTTGGGTGTGGGCTACATTCCAGACCACTGTGTGGGCTCCGGCCTGTTCGGGTGTCCCTGAGCCAGCCTTACTGAAAGCAGAGACCTGATGGGGAAAAACCACAGGCCGGGCATGGTGGCACACACTTATAAGCCCAGCACTCAGGATGCTGAGGCAGGAGGATCACCTCGAGTTCAAGGCCAGCCTGGGCTAAATAGTGAGAACCTGTGTCAAAAACAACAAAGAAAAGAATGGAAGAAACAGCACAGCAAGCCTGTGCAAACGAAGCGGATAAGCCAGGCACCAGCCGTGGATCCCCTCTGCCTGCCGACAGGTGACATCCAGCGCAGGTGTTTCGTCATCTGGGCTCTCTGCATGGTTCCCACCCCTGTGACTGGGAGGCCTGACCGGCCTCACTTCTGCCTGTGCTGGCTCGGTGCGGGGGCTGGGAACACGGTGGCAGGGTCACTTGGGTCACTTGGCTGCTCCTCACCTGTCTTCTTCCTAATTCACCAGACACTTTCTGGATGCAGGTGGCGACCTGCGGTTCCTGCCGTGTCTCAAGCTGGCTGATGCCCATGGCCCCTCATCCTTAACTGCAGTTTGCCTCCGCGGCCACCCCTTCCCCTACCCTGCCAAATGGACGCCTCCTTGGAGAGTATGCAAATCAGAAGCCTGATGCACGTCCCGTCCTGAGTGCGCTCCCAAGGCCACAGGGTGGGAGGAAGCCGCCCACAGTGGCGCCATCTGTGTCCCCTGTGCTGCCAACGCCAGGACTTGGCTCTCGGCCGCCCTCACTACAGACATTAAGAGAAAAACCCAGGGAATCCCCGCAGACCTCGAACTTCTAAAACACTCCCGCTCGCCCCTTCACACACCTTCCTCAGAAAGGCTCACAAAAACCCGGGGGCGGGAGGGGAACTTCTCTTCCCCCTCCTCTGGAAGGCACCGTGTAAGTAGTGAGGCAGAAAGTTCCTGGATTTACACTGTTCAGTCTCCTTTAGAGAACTTACTTTTCTTTTTTTGTGTGTGTGTGTGTTTTTTGGGGGGTTTTTTTGGTACTGGGGATCAAACTCAGGACTTCCCGCTTGCAAGGCAGGCGGCAGAACCACTGAGCTAAATCCCCGGCCCTTTTGTGTGTGTTTTTAATTTACTTCGTTTGTTTTTCAGACAGGGTCTCGATAGGCAGTTCACACTGGCCTCATACTCGCAACAATCCTCCTGCCTCAGCCTCCTGAGCATAAAACTCTTCGCAGGCCAACCTGGAGATTCTTCCTGCCGGGATCTGTCCTGAGGTCCCAGCAGCACTGGGCAGGAAGGCCATGACCTCCTGCCTGCTGCGTGTGCGCCGGGCCATGTCGCTGGCGGCTCCTAAGAGTGTCCCGATGTCCTCTCACAACAAGGCTGAGCAGTGGCGGGCGGTGGGCGGTGGGCACGGGAGGAGAAGCAGCCGTGTGAGGAACTGAGGGAAGCCGGAGCACAGACAGCCAGCCTCACGCCCTCTGCAGGGACCTGCCAGGCGTCACCTGCCTGTGATGTTTTCTCTGGCGCAAAACCTTGGCCCTCAGCTGGTCAGGGCACAGGGAAGCCAGGAAAGAGGCAAGGCACCGCTGTGCGACAGACCCTGCAAAGCCCAACAGGGAGACCCAAGCGCTTGCTCAGCTCCATCTGCAGCTGCTTTGGATTAAAATCCACTCCCGGCCAGCAGAGTGAGGAATGTGCCCTTGTGCTGAGCAGATTCGCCATGGAAATCTATTTTGGTTTAGAAAGCCCTCCTGTTTATTTTACAACGGAATTCAAGAGTCACTAGTTTCTCGGAGGCAGTTACTCATTATTACAGACACATTTAAAAAAATATCTTAGCGGGGCTGGGGTGGGGGGTTAGCTCAGTGGTTCCGGCACCTGCCTCGCAAGTGGAAGAACCTGAGTTCCATCCCTGGTACCAAAAATAAATAAATAAATCTTAGCCGTGCGTGGTGGAGCACACCAGTCATCCCAGCACTCAGGAGGCTGAGACAGGAGGGTTGTCATGAGTTTGAGGCCAGCCTGGGCTACATATTGAGTTCAAGGCCTGCCTGAACTGCACAGCAAGACCCTGTCTCAAAAAAACAAAAACAACATGGGCCAGGGATTTAGCTCAGTGGCACTGTGCCTGCCTTGCAAGCAAAAGGTCCTGAGTTCGACCCTGGGTACCAAAAACCACCCCCCAAAACCCAAAAACCAACAAAAACAAATTTAAAAATCTTTAAAAGTATTTTCAAAACCAGCAATGACAGGGTGGCAGTTCATTTTACAGAGTGTATCTCCTGATGTCTGAGGCAAGACTGTAAGCATCACAATTTCTCCTCTTGGTGTGAGTCTAAAAATAGCAGCTGTTATCTCAAAGGCCTACGGTATTTCCATCCTAAGCCACAACATATGCTCTTTCTTTAAACCAAATTTCTCATTCTAAAAACAAAGAGAAGCGGCAGCTAGTGCAACATGACGCCAGAGCGGGGATAACGCAGGGTAGGTTTATTTCACTTTTGAAAATGAGTCCGAGTCTCAGAATTCAGAGACGGTGCTCTCAAAGCCCAGAACTGCCCAGGTTGCCGGAGGCTGAGTCACAGACAGCTCAGCCTGCGACGCAAGCAACCACAGTGAACTTCCGAATTTCCTGACGCACCCTCAGGCCCTCAGGTAAAGCGGACGCACGGTGACCCTCCTGCCAGGCCTGGCATGTTCCCCGCACTGCTGGAATCAGGGCTGCACAGCCCCAAAGGTCAGAGTTGCCATATTTTCAAGGGGGGTGTTTCTTTTTTTTGAGACAGGGTCTCACCATGTAGCCCAGGCTGGCCTCAAACTCATGGCTATCCTCCTGCCTCAGCCTCCCAAGGGCTGGGATGACAGGCCTGGAGAGTTGCCCTTTCCAGAGACTGAACTGCAGCCTGAGATTTTAAATCCTAAGGAGTTTAAAGACAAAAATACTGTAATCCATAATCCACTTAGTTTGCTAATTTTAGATGATTTGCATGGCCAAAATGTGACGCTATTTCCTATTTAATTCAGTGTGAGTTTTCCTTTAGTATTTCAAAATACTAAGGAGAAAGCGGCTCTCTGAGGAGTCTGCTCACTTTCTGTGGAGACAGGGGAATCTGCTCACTGAAGTTGGCAAGCCTCGCCTCTTTCCTCAAGGCTGCTTGTTTGAGACAGGGTCCTGTTATGTGGTCTCCCCTGGCCTCAGCCTCCCAAGTGCTAGGACTACAGGCCCATGTGCCACCATGCCTTACTGGTGGCTTTTAACCTTTTTTTTTTTTTGGTACCAGGGATCGAACTCCGGACCTTGTGCTTGTGAGGCAGGCAGCGGAACCACTGAGCTAAATCCCTGCTTTTAACCTTTTAATAAAATTAGCAAATATGAACTGGTTCCATTTATGCTTTGACTGAATACTTAAATGATGAGATTTATAAATTCTTTGAACATGGCCTTGGACCTTAGAATTTTATCCAATGCTGTCCCTTCAATGATAAACTATGCACCAGAGATTTTTTAGAGCTTTCCTTCCTTTGTTAAAAGAATACAACAGTTGGGTGTGGTGACCCAGTGCCTGTGATCCCAGCTGTCTCTGGGAAGCTGAGGCAGGAGGATCGTAGTAGTAGTAGTAGTAGTAGTAGTAGTAGTAGTAGTCCAGCCTGGATAACAGAACTACTAAGCAATACTGTCTCACGTAAAAATATTACAAAGGCCACCTGACTCGCAAGCTCAAGGACCCAAGTTCAATCCCCAGTACCAAAAAAAAAATATTACAAAGGGCTGGGGGCCAGGTGTGCTGGCACATGGTTATAATCTGAGCATTTGGGAGACTGAGGCAGGAGGATTGCTTTGAGTTTGAGGCCAGCCTAAACTACAGAGGGAGACCCTCTCTCAAAAAGAACCAAAACTAGTTGGGGATTTAGCTTGGTGGTTCTGCTGCCGACCTCGCAAGCGCAAGGTCCTGATTTGATCCTTGTACCAAAAAAAAAAAAGAACCAAAACCAAACCAACAATAACAACAAGAAACTCCATGTGCTCCTCAGCATACAGCTAAGGGGGACATTAGTATAGTAAGACACTACTAGTAACGCAGTATTGCTACCTATTTTCTATGTACTTTTCGTTGTTTTTTTTTTTGGATACTTTCTATGTACTTTTCAATCAGAAAAATAGGAAATAACTGAGCATCTCTGAAGCCCTAATGAATATGCCAGATTTCTGCACGGTCTGTCAGTGATTAGGGATCAAACAGATTTTATTTAAGTTTTTGACCCAACAACTCCTCTGAGAATTTATCCTAATGAAATGACTTTGATGTCCACAGAAGGCCCCAGCACAGCGCTGTTTATAAGAGCTAATAATATGAAATAATAATAGGAAACCAATGCCCAGTAATTCAATTAGTTAAATATTATGTCATACTAATGTACATCCTATTAAAATCACATGAAAGCTGGAGATTTAGCTCAGTGGCACCACACCTCCATTGTATGTGCAAGGTCCTGAATTCAATCCCCGGTACCACAAGAAAAACCAACCAACCAACCAAACAAACAAAACACATGAAAGAATGTTTAATGGTAATGGGAAATAAAAGCTATAAATAATTTTTTAAAAATTTAAAAGGCTTCAAAACAGTATTTATGGACTAGGTGTGGTGGTGCCTGCCTGTGATTCCAGCACTCAGAAGGCTGAGGCAGGAGGATCCCCATGAGTTCAAGGCCAGCCTGAGTTACAGAGTGAGACCCTGTCTCAGAAATCAACTAAACACAAAACCCAAAACCGAAAAGATAAGCTGAGAGACAAATTCTAATGCTGAATGCCAGGAACCCTGAAAGACTGGAAGGTATGGTTGGGCCATGAAGCCAAAGAGAACAGAAAGAGAGAAGGCCCCAGGGGCTGGTGTGGGAGGAGGGGCGCTGCCAGAGAGGAAAGAATGGGCTCTTTGTTGGGAGTGACACTGCTGTGTGACAAATGGCATTGTTTTTCCGCTCTCCCAGCTCGCAGTTGTCCTCCAGCTCCCTCAGGAAGGCAGTGAGGATCCCAGCTGGGGGCGTGGCCTGGAGGCATCCAGCCCTGGGGCTCCCAATGGAAGTGCAGGGAAAACACAAAACAGAGAAAAACTTGAAAATAAGTTAACCAAAGAAATATGCTTGGAACATTGCAGCAATTTCCTGACTTAAAACAGGTATCCACCGGGGCTCCGGTTGGGGTTAGTATCTGTACCATCACTGCGCTGTTGGGGTGAGAGTAATACATGAGTGCATGCACACGAGTGCTACAGTCTGACTTTACAGGGAACCCTCAAATTACAACCGGCCTGACACACGAACAAGTTGCATTACGACCAAAGTCTTGCTTTACGGCCAGAATGCCAGCCCCTTGTGGTTCCAGATGGTCTCAGAGACAGATCTAACCCTTAAAGAGTCTGGAAGGAACATGACAACATTTCCCGTGTGGGGGTAAGTGAGAAATCCTGGACCAGTGTCTCACCAAGGACACTGGGATCTGCCTGTGTACAGGAGAGAGACTTTGATGGTTGTGAGAAGGAGCCCGGGCCTTCACTGACCAACTTGAGTTACAACCAGCCCTTGCGAATGGATTAAGTTCGTAAGTCAATGGTCCCCTGTATTTTATAGAGAACAGAAATCTTCAAATCACTTTAGAAATGCAGCTCTGGAAAAGATAGGCTGAGCCACGCTGAGCAAGCCGGGCAGACCCAGGAGAACAAACACCACACTCCCTTGTGCAAGAAACTCGGGGAGCGAGGGGCAGGTCAGTCACTGTGTACCCCTGGTTTCTGAGTTGCAGCAGCTGCTTAGTCAAGAATGCTCAGTACCCTGGGAGGGAGCGGCAGTGTGCACCTTTAATCCCTGCTGCTTGGGAGGCTGAGGCAGGAGGATGATAAGCTTGAGGCCAGCCTGTACAATTTAGCCAGACTTTGTTTCAAAACAGAATTTTAAAAAGCCCAAGGGTACAGCTCGGTGGTGCAGTGCCCACCGGGCCTGCACAGGGCCCCAGGTTCAATCCCTAGAACTGCCCCAATCAAAAGGCATCAAAACAAACCAGTCCTTACGCCAGTGCACACTCTACAGATGGCCCAATCATGACCATGGCCAGAAGCTAACACAAGAGTTCCAGGCTGCCCGCGGGAACAATGCAAGCCCTCGCTGGGGTGTTGTTGAGGAAAAACCAGCTCTGTTGGACACCTGCTCATTTAAGAAAGATAATAATGTGTCCACTGTGAGCACGACAGGATAGGGAGGAAAATTATCACAACTCGTGGTGGGTGGCGCACACCTGTAATCCCAGCACTCAGGAGGCTGAGGCAGGAGGATCGCTGTGACTTTGAGGCCAGCCTGCACTATATATTGAGTTCAAATGCAGCCGGGACTACACAGTGAGATCCTGTCTCAAAAACTAAACTAAACTAAAAGGGTTAAAGAAATAAGTAATAGAAAAACCACAAGAAAGTAGTAAAATGCAATTAAAAAGGTCAGGAATATCTGATACCCAGTGAAACTTCTCTCTGTCTCTGTCTCTCTTTCTCTCTGAGACAGGGTCTCACTATGCAGTCCAGGCTGGACTTGAGCTCACTAGGTAGCCCAGGCTGGCCTCAAGCTCCCAGTGACCCTCCTGCCTCGGCCTCCCAAATGCTAGAACTGCAGGCCTGTGCCACCACGCCCAGCTTCTCTTGCTATTTTTGCACATTAACTTGCTTGTTCGGTTTGATATGGTTTTGTTATTTTGGGTTTTTTTTTTTGGTACCCGGGATCGAACTCAGGTCCTTGCGCTTGCGCAGCAGGCGGCGAAACCACTGAGCTAAATCGCCGGCCCTGGTTTGGTTTTTTGAGACAGGGTCTCTCAGCGTAGTTCAGCCTGAACTCCAGGCTACCCTCCTGCCTCAGCCTCCCTAGTGCTGGGATGACAGGCATGCATCACCACACTGGCTTGATGTTAACAATTCCGCACTTGGAAGGAAACATCTTCAGATGTGACTGCTTACAGTATAGCTATAAACCAGAGCACTGCAGAAGCTACCTGCTCTAGGATCTCTCATTTGAGCACTGGTCACTTATAAAAGAATAGAGCGACAGCATCCAGTTTTGTCTTCTTTTTAGTTCTATATAATTTCTTGTTTGAAATGAAACACATTTTAAGCCTTTTTAAGTTTCAAAGATTATGCTGCAGTTGCAAAATGTACTTCCTGCGTTATTAGCCACTTCCTCTTTTTCAATTTTTTTTTTTTTTTTTTTTTTTTTTTTTTGCTTTCTACACTGTTACAGTGAGCTGTTCCTTCGCAGCAGTCAGACATTTTACACAAACCAGGAAGAAGGGGAAGCGGTGAGGAGAGCCACGTGGCCCATAAAACTGTCAAGCGAGGCTCCGCGCGAGTCTAAGGGCGCAGCTCCATATATGACCGCGAGCGCCAGCAGACGCTCCAAATGGTCAAGGAATTTCACACCGTGCTTCAGCTTTGGTCCACCCTGCCTGGAGCCCCCGAGCCCCGGAGCCGCCACATGGTCCCTACCCAGCGCTGCCCAACTGCTGGGCTTCCCTCTGGTCCTCCGGTCCTGGTCACCGATCACCCAGAGTGAATGCTGAGCACTGCCGGATCCCTCACTACAACCTCACTTTACCTTCAGAGCACCCTGTCACATCATCTCTGAGACAGAAAGAAGTACTCTCGCATCTGTTACTGTAATTAAAAACCTAAACTGTGCAGGGCGTGGGGGCGCATGCCTGAAATCCCGGCATTTAGGAGGCCAAGGCAGGAGGATCACTGAGAGTTTGAGGCGAACCCAGGCTACATAGTTAGCTCAAGACCAGCCTGTTGAACAAGGTAGCAAGACCCTGTCTCAAAAAAAAAGGAGGGAAGGAAAAAGACCTAAGCTGAGTGTGGCGGCACATGCCTTAAATCCCAGGACTCTGGGAGGCTGAGGCAGGAGGATCAAAAGTTCGTACCCCTACCTGGGGAATTCAGCAAGACCCTGTCTTGGAAGAAAAACAAAAGCCCTGGATTGTAGCTCAGTAGAGTGCTTGGCCAATATGCCCAACACCCAAAACAAGACAAAACAAAATTTTAAAAGCCTATTATTTCATCTTATCACACACTTCTTTAAATTCTATCTTTACTCATAAACGACTCAGGACTTTTTATTCTACTTCACAACAGGGACCACTACACAGAGCTTGAAAATGAACAATGTCCATCCCAGTACTCAAGAGGCTGTGGCAGGGGACTGCCATGAGTTAGGCCCAGGCCGGCCTGGGCTACACAGTGAGTTAGTTCAAAGCCAACCTGGACTACTCGGTGAGACTCTATTTCAAATTCTCCCAAACAACAAAAACAACAACAATAAAACTGCTAGGAGTCATAGTGCATGCTTTTAATCCCAGCACTGGGGAGGCTGAGGCAGGAGGCTCACTGTGATTTTGAGACCAGCCCCGGCTACAGAGTTGAAACCCTGTCTCAAAAAACCAGAAAGTAGGGCCAGCTCAGTGGTGCTGCTGCCTTCCTCAAAAGTGCAAGGTCCCAAGTTTGATCCCCAGGACCAAAAAAAATAAAATAAAAAATTAAATAAAATAAAATACATAAAGAACAACTAATATTGTCCAGAGCCAAATACTTTAAAAGGTCATATTATATAAAAACAATGCAAACTCCGAAGGAAATGGATACCTCTTCGTGGTCGGGGCTTTCATTTAACTTTCGGAACATTTCCTCAAATTGAGTTATGTAACGGAACTGATGATTAAGCCAGAGGTCGGCGCTCCGCAGAGCTCTGACCAACAGGCTTGGTGACTGAGCGGAGGAGGCCAGCACCGACCCTTCGGCTGCAATTCCAGGGGCAGCAGAAGCTGCGCTAAGTGAAACTGGATTCCTAAGAAAGGGAGGCAAGTGAGGCCGGCCGGGCCCCGCTAGACTCCTGCAGCTGCCCCACCCCTCTCGGCCTAGACGTGATGCCAGGGCCACCGTCACGCGGCAGCGGGGACAGGGGCTCATTCATCCGCGCTCGCGGGGTGCGTGCCACAGAACACTGGGCGCTGTGTCCGAGGATCAGTCCGCATTCCACGCATTTTGATAACCTTGCCCTTTGTGCCCAGCGCCGCGCTGCCAGCCGCGGCCCAGCGGACGGCGACGGTTCCAGTCGCTCCTCCCCGCAGGTCCAGCATGGCCTGTGCTACCCCAGCAGGGCGACGGCCAGGCCCGAGGTGAACTCTGTCGCAACACTGCCCAGGAGCTGCCGGGCGGCCCCTCCGGCGAGGTCGGCGGGTCTGAGCGGGAGGCCCGGCCACCCACGCCTGGCCAGTGGCCAGGGAGCACAGGGGAGGGGCGAGCATGAACCGGTACGGAGCTGCACAGCCCAGAAATCCCACCGCCAGTTACGGCCCTTCAAACTGACAGAGGGAAGAAAACGGAATACTTGAGAGCAACAGAGCATAGACAATCAGGCGGAGCAGAGCCCAAGTCCCTGGGCCTCACTCGGTCTCCCGTGTCTTGGGCCTGGAACTGCGGTACTCGACTTGTTCCAGGGTCCCTTAGGTCAGCACTTTCCTCGCAAAGCCTCCCACGCCATCCCTACCCTCACACTTGCAGGGGTCTTTTGCAAATAGCCCTGACCACAGCACACAGGACATTATCACACTGCACCCTGGGAACATGGACAATTCAAATGATAACAAAAATGCAAAGTCAAAGCTGGGGTAGAAGAAAGAAAATGTCAGAACAAGCAGAGGAAAAAAAAATCTTAGTGATAGGGGACTTTAGATAGCTCAACCAACAAGCTTGACCTAAAAATAAAAGTATGTAGACCTGAGGCTGAGGCAGGAGGATCCCTTGAGCCCAGGAGTCAAGGCTAGCCTGGGTAACATAGGGAAAGCCTGTCTAAAAAACAAAAAATATATAAAAATAAAAATGTGTAACTGTAACTAAGGATACACGTTCTTTTAAATTATTTACACAACATTTATAAAAACTGCCCAAGTGCCAGGCATAGTGGCACACACCTGTAATCCCAGCACCCTGGGAGGCAGAGGCAGGAGGGTTACAAGTTTGAGTCCAGCCTGGTCAACGTAGTGACTTAGCAAGACCCTGCCTCAAAATAAAAAAATATACAAAGGGGCTGAGAATGTAGCTCAGGGTGAAGGGCCTGGGTTCAATCCCCAGTACTGAGGGAAAAAATTTATCTGGGTGCTAGGCCCTGAAATAAATCTTAATAGACAGAAAATTCAAATTCAGGTAACTTCCTAGGACCACAATGCAATTAAATTAAAAATAAACAAAAAAATAAGTGTAGATATGCTATACATTTTGAAATTATAAAACATGCTTTTTGTTTGGTTGGTTTTGGTTTTTTGAGACAGGGTCTTGCTATGTAGGTCAGGCTGGCCTTCAATGTACTGTGTAGCCCAGGCTGGGCTCGAAATAGTGGCAATCCTCCTGCCTCAGCCTCCCAAAGGCTGGATTCCAGGTATGAATCACCACGGCTGGATAGTATTAAATAAAAGGCATCTGAATGCATATCTTGTCTTTCAGCAAGCGATTTGGTAGAGCAGGACATTCCTCCACTGAAGTCACCTCTGACCACTGTGGTGAAAGCAGAAGAAATCTCTGAAAACACACAGGCCCTTTGCCCCCAAGCAGGAAGCTGTGGATGCCCTGCCCCGCCCCGCCCGGGATGGATGAGCGCAGGCTGCCCTGTCCTGCTGGGTGGATGCCATTTCCACTGCACGCAGAGCTTTCTCAGAAAATCCCAAGCGAGGCGGCGAGGGCCCTGGGCTCTGCCTGGCGGCCGTCCACGGCAGGGGCCAACTCATGTCCTCCAGAAGCCGGCCCTGCTCGCTCCCCCGGAGCCACTGAGGCACAGCTGAGCCCTGAGGCCCCCACCCGCTCAGGCCCAGGCCCCTCGGTGGCTGCGGCTGCCCTCGGGCGAGACTGACCTTCTCCACGTCGGCCTTGGTGACATTGATGTCCGCATCCATTTTCTCGAAGTACTGCTGCGCCCGCTCGGCCTCCTTGCAGTCGCGCTCGAATCGCCGCTTGCTCTGCGGTGGGACAGCAGTGGGTGGCGTCAGGACCGCGGGCGCCTGAATGCTCCATGTGAAGCAGGGCACCAGGGGTCCTGCAGGGCGTCTTCCACTGTGAGGCAGCGTACACGCTGCGCCCCTCTATGAATGAGGCAGGAAATCCCCGCGCCAGGGCCAGGCAGTGGCCCCGATTTGTCCCTGGCCAGAGCCCGGAAGTGAGCCGAGACTCTGCCTGCCCCATCCAGGCTGTCTCATCTCTGCTCCTTCCAGCAGAACACGGGGCTTGGTCTCTTCTGGCTCCAACTGTCATTTGAGGCAACAGCTTTAGAAACAAATTAAATGAAATGTGGATGACACAATCTGTAAGAATGTCTCTGTGTTGTGTGTGTGTGTGTGTGTGTGTGTGTGAGACAGGGTCTGGCTATGTAGCTCAGGCTGGCCTCAAACTCATGGTGATCCTCCTGCTTCAGCCTCCCCAGTGCTTCCTTGGTTTGTTTTTTTCCTTCCTGAATAATTCAAGCCTACATTAAATGCAAATCAGAAAATACACGAAGACTTGGTTGAGCTGTTTTCTACTTACGGATTCAAGCTGCTTCCAGCAGGTCTCCATGTGCTGCTGCGCCTTCCGCCCATCATGGAAGTTCTGGACAGGGGAAGATACACAATGGTCAGGACTAATTAAAATAACACTGAAATTCCGATACCTGGGCCAAGGACAGGGCTCAGCACAGAGCGACTGCCTAACACAGGCCAGGCCCTGGCTTCTGTCCCCAGCACCATTAGGTAGATAAATCAATAAAAAAATAAAATAAGAGTCGGGCCTGGTGGCACATGCCTAATCCCTACCTTTAGGAGGCTGAGGCAGGAGGATTGCCACAAGTTTGAAGCCAGGCTAGGATACATAGTGAGTTTAAGGACAGCCTGAACTACATTGAGAGACCCTATCTCAAAAAAACCAGAATAAATTAATGAATAAATAATAAAGAAAGAAGGCAGCTGACTATGGACTAAAACCTCTAAAAACTGTGGGCTAAAATAAACTTTTCCTCTTTTAAAAGAAAACAAAGAGTGAAAGTAGATCTAGTATGTGTACAGCAAAACAATTTGAATTTAAAAATCCAACAAAAGAGGAAGTGAAAAGAACAGTCGGAGTATAAGACTATAGAAAAGCAATACTGAAGAGGAAGTCATATTTATCTTGAGAAAACCCAACAGGAAGGGTTTAAGACGTGGATCACTTTGATCACCTTTTTGCTATTGAGACATAAAGGACATTTAAATTTTTATTTATTTATTTTTGAGTTCTTGAGGCCTAGTCTCGCTGTACGGCCTTGAAGTCATTATGTAGCCCAGGCTGACCTCGAGCTAGAGGCCATCCTCCTGCCTCAGCCTCCTGAGTGCTGGGATTACAGGCATGCACCACTGTGCCCGGCTTCTGTAGGACATTTTTAGAGGATTTGCCCCCTTGAATTTTATAACTGAATGGATTTCTGAAGGGTCACAAGACTGTCCAACCCTCAGTACAACTCAGCCTAGAACATTTTCATCAGCCCAGAAAGAAAAAATCCTGTCTCCTGCTGTCACCCTCCAGGCCCACGAGGCTGTGGCTCCGGACAGGACGAGCAGCGGGGAGAGAACCACAGTGGCCTGTGCCTCGTGCCTTCTCCCTCCCAGGGCTCCCGTGGACCCTCCCAAGTGCAGGGCCCGAGTCCCTCTGCAGGGCAGCGTGTGTGAAAGGACTGGGAGCCAGATCCGGGCCAGAAGAGTGGGCGAGCCTCAGGGCTGGGCCTCTGGGCTGAGCCAGGATGACTCAGTTCACAGCTCAGTGGTAGGTTGCTTGCCCAGTCTGAGTCATCAGCCTGTCTGTTGTCCCCCCACCTCTGTGGCACTGGGGATCAAACCCAGGGTCTTGTGCTTGGCAAACTGGCATTCTACCCTGAGCTATATTTTACCCCCTGGTTGGGAGTGGTGGCAGATGCCTGCCATCCTAGCAATTTGGAGGCTGAAGCAAGAGGATCGCTGTGAGTTCAACGCCAGCCTGGGCTACATAGTGAGTTCAGGATCAGCCTGAATTATGTGGCAAGACCCTGCCTAAAAAGAAAAGTAAAGAATTCCCAAATATATTTTATCCCAGTCCTCCCGATTTGGAGGAGGGGGTACTAAGTACTGACCCCAGGGCCTTCACACTGAGCTATCTCCAGCCTCTTTCTATTTTGTATTTTGAGACAGGATCTCCTTAGATCACTAAGTTGCCCAGGCTGGGCTCAAACCTTTGACCTTCCTGCCTCAGCCTCCTAGAACACAGCTCACAGGTGTGGGCCATCACACCTGGCTTCCCTGGTCTGCTGGTCAGGCTGTGTTTCTGGGCGGGTCAGATGGCAGATTCGGAGAGGCCAGGAGCGGCCTGAGGGTGCTGGGCCAGGCCGAGGCGGGCTGGGACAGGAAGGAGGAAGGACAGAGGCGGACCTTTGGCCTCAATTAAGGTCAGGATGCACGCTGAGCCGGAGGGGAGAGCAGCAGCACTGAGATCTGCACTACACTGCCGGCAGGCACACACTGCTGGGAACCAGTGGCCTGGCTGTGCTCTCCTTCCCGGAAGGCAGATCGGCAGATCGGCAGATCGGGACTGAGGAGACCTGCAGACCACGCCTCCCTGCTCGGCTCCGCCCTGCCTTTATCCCCAGGGACTGACGTGGGGGGGGCAGGGAAGTGGGGGGGGCAGGGACGTCGCCTGCCCTCTGGCTCTGATCAGATCGGATCCCCCAGGGACTCTCGGCCCCATCCGAGGCAAGAATGTGTCTAGCTCTCTGGACCAAAGGCCACAGGACCCTAAAGCACCACCCGTGACTCCGTGTGACCAGCCCTGGGGAACTGCACCCGTCAGAGCTTTTCCCAAACTGAAGCTTGTCCACACCATGCACATCACTGGAAATGCTCTTTTTTATTTTTATTTTTTTGAGACAAGGTCTTATTCTGAGGCTGGTACTCTACTCACTATGTAGTTCTGGCTGGCCCTGAACTCACAGCAATCCTCCTGCCTCAGCCTCCTGGGTACTGGGATTTCAGGCATGCACCACAGAAATGCTACTTTTATCTTTCTTTTTTCAGTACTAGGGATGGAACCCAGGGCTGGTGCATGCTAGGCAAGTGCTCTACCACTGAGTTCCATTTCCAGCCTGGAAATGCTCCTTTTAATACATGACCTTCCACCAGGTGTGGTGGCACTGGCCTCCCAGAGGCTGAGGGAGAAGGATGGAAAGTTTGAGTCCAGCATGGGCAACATGGACACCTGAGACTCTGTCTCAGAATAAAAAATAAAAAGGCCAGGGCCGGGGATTTAGCTCAGTGGTTCCGCCACCTGCCTCATAAGCGCAAGGACCAGAGTTCGATCCCCAGTACCAAAAAGTAAAAAGGCCAGCCCGGCAATTTAGCTCAGTGGTTCTGGTGCCGGCCTCGAAAGTGCAAGGTCCCGAGTTCGATCCCCTGCACGAAAAAAGAAAAAAAAAAAAAAAAAGTAAAAAGGCCAGACGGATGTAGCTCAGGGTGAAGGCCCTGGATTCAATTCCTGGTACCGCAATAAAAGGAATAAACCAGCTTTTTGCAGACGAAGGGTTGAACGTGCTGTTCCCCGCCCGCCTGCCCGCCAGGGAGTGCATAGTGCAGAAGGCGCCTGGTCCTCAGCTGAGCCCTGAGCCAGAACCTCACCCAGGCAGCCAGGACAGGGCTGGAGGATCAGCCTTTCCCCGAACAGACCGCCTTTCTTCCCTGTATCCCACTGCTACTGTCTCTCTGGGAGGTCGAATTTCCCGGTGTCCAGGGCCTCCTTACAGGGAGGCTGAGCCACCCGCTTCCCCCTCTCCTCTTGGAGCTTCAGGGAGCCTCCAGGGACTTCGGTTTTCAGCCCCACAATGGAGATGGGGACAAAGCAGACAAGAGCTAGTCTAAGGTGAGGAATAGTAGCAAGCAAGGCCCGGGCGGATGGGAGACACAGAGCAGGCCAGGGCGTGGACACTCGCCGCGGGGGAGGACACGACCGAGCTGGTGTCACCTTCAGTGAATGAATGGAGGGGAGGGGGCAGGCAGCCCGGCCTCCAGACGGCAGACAGGGAGGAACTTGGGAGGGACGGAGGGAGGGGCTTGTCATCCCCAGGAGGTCCACAGACCCGTGCAGAACAGGAAAACCTCTGTGCCACTTCCAAGCTCTGACTGACTATCTCCACAGCAACACTTGCTGCTGTTGCTTTTGGGTTTGGTCTTTTGAGACAGGGTCCTGCTATGTATATAGTTCTGGCTATACTTACACTCGCCGTACAGCCCAGGCTGGCCTTGACTTCCTGACGATCCTCCTGCCTCAGCCTCCTGAGAGCGGGGATTCCAGGCGTGTGGCCCAGCCCAGCACCTACATGTATTTGTACCTCACTTCACTGGCGGCTCCCACCAGGAGTGAAGAATCCCCGAACTGAGAGCACCTCGACCTTGAAGCCGTGGTTTTCAGGGGCTCCCTGAGCAGAGCCCTAGGGACGGCGCCCTCTGCCTGGTCCCTGTCACCGCCCGAGGCCTCTGGAATTTACTCGGCTCCACAGCACACAGAACCCTTTTGGTTCAGGTGAACCTGCAGAAAACGCAGGACTGGCAACAGCCCTGTGACCCCGGCCCCTTTGGCCGGAAGCGGCTGTGACAAAGTCAAATAACTGGGGTTGCACCCTGGGAGCCCTGTGTTCATAAGGAGCTCGGCAGAGTGCTTGCTGCTCCTCGGATGGACAAGGCTGGCTCTGCTCTGCAGGGAGCCGTCCTCAGGACAGGGCCAGCCAGGCCTCTGTGGGCCGGGGGAGGCAATGGCAGCTCCTGCCGCCTGTCAGAAGAGACAGGGAGGCCAGGCGGGGGCCCAAGAGCCCTTCCTCCCTCGTCACGAGGTTCGGGGTTTCCTTTAAAACATAAGAATGGGCAGAAAAGGCTGACGGTATCCGGGTGATGGCTACAAATGTTTCTGTTCTTTTTTCTTTTGTTTTTGAGACAGGGTCTCAATATGCAGTTTAGGCTGGCCTGGAACTCCCAGCGATCCTCCTGCCTCAGCCTCCCAAGTCCTGGGATGACAGGCGTGCACCACCACACCTGGCTCCAGTGGCAGGTTTTAAGAAGATTTTACTGTATGGCAGGAAGTCAGACTGAGGCTAAAGAGGAACAGTAAGAATGTGTATTACTCACACCAGAGTGAGGAGGGCACATGCTCACCTTGCTGTGAGTGTAGATATTAAACCACAAAGGTTAACAAAGCAAGGCACAGCACAGAGCTGGGTGCAGTGATGCTCAACCAAAATCCCAGCATCCAGGAGGCTGAGGCAGGAATGTTGCCCTGAGTTTAATGCTAACCTGAACTACATAGCAACACTCTGTCTCAAAAACAAACCAATAGGGCTGG
This sequence comes from Heterocephalus glaber, assembly GCF_053883595.1. Lineage (NCBI taxonomy): Eukaryota > Metazoa > Chordata > Mammalia > Rodentia > Bathyergidae > Heterocephalus > Heterocephalus glaber. The sequence goes on along the minus strand of NW_028258316.1, from coordinate 5,533,207 downwards.
GGATTTAGCTCAATGGTTCCGCTGCCTGCCTCGCAACCACAAGGTCCTGAGTTTGATCCCTGGTACCAAAAAACATATATACATATATATATACATATATATATATGTATATATAAAAATATATATATAAAATAAATCAAATCAAAGGTACAGCGTAGGAGAAGGACGACTGGGGGAAAGGGGCCTCTGACCCCACTGTCCGCACTGGGATGAGACAGACCCCGTGCCCGCGGCACAGGTGAGGATGAAGGGCAGTGCAGGGGTCGCTGGCTGCTACAGGCTACACGACGGACCCTCACTCTCGGGCTTAAGTGTACAGCCCAGGTCATCAGCGCCACTTAAACATCATGGGCTTTATGCCTCTACTCTCACTCTCTGGGAGGCTGAGGCAGGAAGATCGCTAGTTCGAGCCTAGCCAGGGCAACTTAATGAGACCCTGTGTCTCAAAATTTTAGAAAAATTTTAAAATGTGATAAGAATGTAGCTCAATGCAAAAAGCCCTGTGTTCGATCTCCAGTGCTGAATGAAAGAGCCAGGTGTGTGGTGCCCACCTGAACTCTCAGCACTGGGGAGACCAAGGCCAAATAGGAGGCCAGCCTGGGCTGCAGAGTGAGTTCAAGGCCTGCCTGAGGTACAGGCTTTTTTTTTTTTTTTTTGTCTTACAAACAAAAACAACAAAATGATAGTGTTTTAATGGCTACATTATGTGATCCTTCAAGGTATTTGTTTATTTGTAGTTTTAGAGACAGGACTAGCCTTGAACGTGTGATCCTCCTGCCTCAGCCTCCCTGGTATCTAGGATCATAGGCGTGGGCCCCCCTGCCCAGCTCTGAGCCCCTTCAAAACAATGGTAACTGGTAGCTGTTATAGAGAAGAAAGGAGGACTGCTCGGGTGGGTTTACACTTAAACCCCACAAGTACATGTTTGTTTACGGCATTCTCTGCAGTACCTCCCAAGCCTTGCCATTTTCTAAAATGCTGCTTTAATTTAATTACAGCAGCTTCCCTGAGTGTGCACAATGCCTCGGATCCTCCCAACAAAACATCTGACTCAGAGCCCTGGCCTGGTAATTCTTCTTAAAATAAAAGGATGTTATCAATTACCAGATGCTATTTAATGTAGATCGGGACCACTGATAATTTCCTCCACAAATTACTATCACTTTTTATTTTTAAAAAGGAACAGAATGCAAAAAGCACAACTATAAAAAAGATGGCAATTAGCAGAGTGTAAGTGAGATACACAGCCTGGTCCCAGGACACAAAGGAGCCGAGCAGCTGAGGCTGCGGAGGCTCCAAGCCCAGTGCCAGAGTGGCAGTGGCCAGGCCTCGGCCACACCCTGCTGCCTCTGCTTCTCACACTCAGCCCTCTGCAGTACTTACTAAGCACCTGCCCCTTCCCCCAGCCTCGCAGCCACTGTGCCAGGAACGGGGTGGACATGAAAGCCCCACCCTTGGGGAGGTTGGAGTTCAAGAAAAACAAGCAAGCACGTAAACCTGGTAGCTGCTAAACCTGGGCCTAGTGGTGCACACCTGTTATCCCAGCACTCAGGAGGCTGAGGCAGGAGGATCGCAGAGTTTGAGGGCAGCCTGGGCTACATATTGAGACTCTGTCTCAAAACAAACAAATGCTAGCTGCTGGGAGCCAATGCATCAGGAAAGTATGTGCTAAATGTGCACAGGGCCCTGGTTTTCATCGCTAGCAACCTCTGCCCAGGGGAGAAAAAGCTAGCTACCCGTAAACACTAGGGAAAAGGTTGACACAGGGAAAGGTGTAGCGTGAATGGAGTTGCAAAGGTGAGGTGAACAGAGGGACTCTGGGCAGGAAAGACTTTGTTAAGGAGGTGTCAGTCCTGACAAACAGGTCAGGAGTGTCCTGGGAGAGGAGTAGAAAGGACCCCAAGGAGAGAAGCCATGCAAAGGGCCTGGGGCCACCGAGCTGGTGAAAGGGGGTCCTGGTGCTGGGGAGGAATCAGGAGGGAGGAAGGGGCTGGGCTGAGGGCTTCTGTCCCAGGACTCACTCCAGAGACAGAACCAGGATTTCCTACTAAGCAGCCACATGATTCTGTTAGGAACTTGGCCTAATGCTGAGCTTCCTAGGTGGGGAAAGGTCAGGGAGAGACACGTGGAACAGAAGTCAGGACAATGGACAGGATGAGGCCAGAGCTCTGTGAGGCTGACAGAAGGTCGGCAATTGGAAGCCGGTGGTGTGCTTGGGTTTGTTGGATTTGCTTTATCATTTCTGAGACAGGGTCATGCTAAATCACTGAACTGCTCAGGCTGGGTTGGAACTTGCAATCTTCCTGCCTCATGCCTCAGCCTCCCAGAATGCTGGGAATACTACCACGTGAGTTTCACAGGGTCTGGGAGACTCAACATTGTATGTGGAGACCTAGAAATTTTTTTGTTTTTTTGAGACACGGACTTGCTATGTAGTTCAGGCTGGCCTTGAACTTACTGTGTAGCCCAGGCTGGCCTCAAATTTGTAGTGATCTTCCTGCCTCAGCCTCCCAAATGCTGGGATTACAGGTGTGCGCCACCACGCCAGACTAGAAACATTGCTTTAGGAACAGGAGCCATAACATTTATACAGCTCTCAGAGGCCTCGGCTTTCACCTGAACCCTGGCGGGGTTGTTCCCACCGCCACGGGTCAGTCTTCTAGGAAGGGAAACCAGGGTAGTTACCGCTTTCCGCTCCTGCTTCAGCTCCTGGACGTATCGGGCCAGGTCCACCATGATCTGGGCCGTCATGTTCTCGGAGATGACCTCGTGCTGCCCGGCATAGTCGCTGGTCTCGTGCAGCGTGGACAGGAAGGCTTGGCACGATGTGTACCTGGGGACACAGCTCGGCTCCTTCGAAACCAGGCCCCGTCCGGCGCCTCCCCAGCCGGGAGAGTAATTAAAGCTGGGTGAGTGCGCGCCAACCTCCCACGGGGCCCGGCGACTCCTGATGCATCTCCGGTTCTCAGCAAAGTGGCTCAGAATTAATTACAGCCAAACATTTCTATTTTAGTTAACTTCGGGAATGCTTAGTGCAGACATAATCCAAACACCTACACACGCTGTGTACCAACACTGCAGACTCAGTTCCGAATCACAGACTTAATATACAGTCCCAGCTCTCGGGAGGCTGAGGGAGGAGGAGTGCCACTAGTTCCATACCAGCCTGGGCTGCAAGTTCAAGGCCAGCCTGAACCAAACAGTGAGACAAAAGCCAGAAGCAAATCAGTCGATTCAGCTCTCACAGATAGAACTTTGGGGCTGTCTCAGCTGAGACGCTTTCAGTGCAGATGGAAACAGACATATTTTTAGGCTGAGTGAGCAGCTGCTGTTACAGAAGCAAACCCGAGCTCTGGAGTGTATGACCTGTGCCTCATACACGTGCTTAGGTTGCATATTGTGACGTCCTTCATCACCTTAATGGAAATCATCAGGAACAGGACCAGCGGCTCAGTATAAAACAAGCTAATTAAATATACTTTTCTTCTTCTCTCCCAATTTAATAACTGACTCAAATCAGAGTGTAGAATGCGACCTTTTTGATTTTTTTTCTTTGAGACAGGGTCTGGCTATGTAATTCAGGCTGGCCTTGAACTCAGGTTGATCTTGAGCTTGTGGCGATCCTCCTGCCTCAGCCTCCTGAGTGTTGGGATAACAGGTGTGGGCTACCAAGCCTGGCAGCCTATTTTTATAGATCTGCTTTCTTCCAGTCCCCCATGCGTCCCACCCAGGGCATGAAAACACCCCCACCAATCCCCACTGACGCACATACTTGTATTCTTCCTCCTCCTTGGAGTTCTTTTTTGGTTGGTATTTCTTCGAAAGATTCCTAAAACAAGAATGACACAGCAGCTGATTTAGAAAGATAATCAAGAAATCAGGCATCAGTGCTTTGTTTATGAGCTTTTTTTCTTTTTTGGTACCGAGGATTGAACACGGGTCCTTGTGCTTGCGCAGCAGGCCCAGAAACTGTTTACAAGCTTTTGACACACACACACACACACACACACACACACACCCTCCGCAGCTGGAATCCATCTCCCCACCCCCACCTCAGGCTGAGGCTCCCACTAGTAACAACCTCTGACCTCTGACCTCCTGGGCAGAGCAAATCAGAACGGGAAATGGTGATGGGGTCAAGTCCCCAGGGTGGGCAGTGCTCTCCACCTGCAGCTGTTCCTCCTACTGGGTGGCCGCTTCCCTTCGGTCACCCTTAGTTGGCCACTCCTACCCCAAATCCAAGCAAAACTGAGCCCGAATGTTTAAAGCAAAAGCCCAAGTGGCCATGGTGCGTTTCGGGGGCAGTGGCTGGCACCAGTGAGCTGTTACACATGCGGAGCCAGAGAACCCAGATTGTGGGCCAGTGGGAAAGTCGGGCCTGCTGTCCAGCGCCTGTCCATCAGATCCCGCCTGGGAGGGACTCCCGGGGCGGGTGCCCTGAGCTCCGATGGGTCCACCCGACAGTGCCCACAAAGACAGATGCTGGGTCTAGAGCTTTCTTAAAAGCACTGGGAATAATTCACCCCATCAACATGGGCAGGAGCCTCGAGGTAAAGAGGAACTTGCATCCAGGGACATTTCTCTCAAAGAACCCACGGAGAAGAAATGACCTCTCCATTTCCAAGCCCTCGGGTCAGGCTTCCTTGCCCTAGCTGCATGAAATTATTTTAAAGACAGCACAAAAAACATCATCTTTAGATTTCTGGGGCCAGGCATGGTGGCAAATGCATGTGATCCCAACGCTTAGGAGGCTGAGGCAGGAGGATTGCCGCCTGTGAGTTTGAGGCCAGCCTGAACTACAGTGAGATCCTGTCTCAAAAAATCAAAAATAGGGCTGGAGATTTAGCTCAGTGGCACCACGCCTGCCTCTCAAGCATAAGGTCCTGAGTTCAATCCCCAGTGCCAAAAAACAAAAGAGAATAAAAATAAATAAGCATAAATTGATCTCTTGGAGAACCCGGAAGCGTTTACTCAACTCACTGTGCAGCAGACTGAAAAGGAAGAGGAAAACACCCACACTTCCCTGCAAATGCGGGGTGCAGACCTGCTGGGCCTGAGGAGCAGGCAGGTTCCCAGAGTCAGACACGGGGCCCTGCTCCAGTCCTCTGAGACACCAGGGCCAGGGTGGCCCGGGATGCTTGGTTTCTCTTTTATTTCTTTAATGCTCACCACCAAATTTCTGGACAAAGGCAGCAGAGTAAAATTCAACCACAGAACAGTGCTTTCCTGACAACGAAATGTAAAAAACAAAGGCCAGGAAAAATTTTCTTTCTTTTCTTGGCGGGGTGAGGCTGAGATGGAGTCTCACAATGTAGTACAAGCTGGCCATGAACTTGATGATGCTCCTGCCTCAGCCTCCAATGGGAGAAAACAAACCCTCAGTCCACAGGCTTCAAGAAAAGGTGACAGAGAGAGACCGAAGACTGGCTGCTGATGGCCACAGGACCCAATTCAGACAGAAGTGGTGGGCCGGGTAGGAAGGAGGCCAAGACGGAGAGGCGGGGACTCTGCCATCGGGATCCAAGCACAAAGAGCACAAGGTGCACCCCAGACCTGGGGCCTCTCTGTTGAAGGGACTCGGCCTGCAGCAGGAGAGCCTCCAAGCTTCACAAGCAACAGCTGGGTGTCAAGCCAGGCCTTTCCCAGCCCAGCTTCTGGTCCCCCAGGAAGAACATCGCCCGGGCCTCAGGAGGACTCAGGGAACAGAGAGGAGGTGCCCAGCACCCACTGCTCTTCCCACTCTCAGATGCAGGTGACAAGATCAGGGACCAGTCTGTCCCCAAATCCCACTGCTACTGAGAGCAAGATGGGGGACATCTCAGGTACTGAGCTCTGAAAGCGGAACTCAGACACTTGGCCACACTGCACGAATTAGACAGAAGCCAAGTGAAAAGGTTTGTCACAGCAGGGGAGAAAGGAAGGGAGGAAGGAGCTGGAGTGGAGATGCATGTCTGTCACCCTGGCACTCAGGAGGCTGAGGCAGGAGGATCGCTGTGAGTTTGGGCTACATAGAGAAACCCTGTCTCAAAAACAAACAAACAAACAAGAAAATAGTTGCTATAGACAATAATTGATTCTCCTACTCAGACCCTATGTGATATTAGGGGGCCAGTTACTGCACATGCCTGGGGTCTCAGCTGCTTGGGAGGCTGAGGCATAGGGATTGCTTGAGACCAGCCTAAGCCCCACAGTAGGATCCTGGCTCTAAAAGGTGACAAACAAAATTATTTTGTTTTTTGAGAGAGGGTTTCATGGTGATCCTCCTGCCTCAGCCTTCCGAGTGCTAGGATTATAGGTGTGCGCCACCATGCTCTGCTGCCTGCAAACCAATTCCATTAGAAATTTCAACTGGCACAGCCTGGACCAGCGTGTGATCTCCAGCCAGGGCTTCAGTCTCTGCTACAGCTCCACTGTGTGGCCTTGAAAGAGGAGCTGGGTGCGCACCACACCTGCAGCAGGCCTGGGGTTTGGTCCTCGGCACCACAAAGAATACGCAAATAACTGCATAATGGTAAATAAAATGAAACAAAAAAAGCAGCCGATATGTAAATGTGGGCGTGGCCACATCTGATACACTTCTTTATGGCCTGGAATCGACAGGGGGAGGGAGCCCTACCTAACGCTGTGAGAAAACCTACTGAATGCACAAGTCTTTCTCAGCAGAAAGGCCACACTGGTTTCGCAGGACCACTCTGATATCTCCAGCAAGCATTTGTGGAGTAAGCTCTGCCCACGCTGGCCTCTCTCACCCTGCGCCTGCCTTAGGACCTTGGCACTGCCTGCTCTCCAACCTGGAGGAGCTCCCACCACAGCCCACGTGCTGGCTGCTTTCTGTCCCTTGGTTCTCAAGCATGGGTTTTTCCCTGACACTCAGAGCCCAGAGCCAGGCGATGCTCTCTACCACATTGCTGGTGCTGTGCAGTGGGAAAGGTAAATGCCAGCTTTTTCTGTTTGTTTTTTGAGACAGGGCTAGCTACATAGGTCAGGCTAGCTTTGATCTCATTACCTAGCTCAGTGACTCAATACTTGCAGCAATCCTCCTGCCTCAGCCTCCCGAGCACTGGGATTGAAGGTGCATGGCACCAGGCTGGGCTGATAAACGCTATCTTTAAATGATGTAGGTCTTGCTTACTCGAGAGGAGTCTGCTTTCCCCAGCTCGGGCGCTGCCCGTGTCCTAGTGACCAGAACCTCGGTCCCCTGTCAGTTGCTCTACCTGTCGTTGAACCCATTCACTCAGTCCCTGCAAACACACAACTCCACATCCAGCCATGCTGGCCAGGCAGCTCTGTCCTGCAGCCGGTGGACTCACACTTCCTACAAACGAGCTCCCACCTCAGATGGCTCAGTGGCCCCAGGTTCACCAGGCACAGGGCTTCCGGTCCAGACAGCTGAACCGGGATACGACGTAGAAGAAGCAGACATGAGGTTAGAGAGATGCTGGGCAAAGGATACAAAATTTTGGTTAGAGGAACTGCTCACGATCTACTGCTCTGCATGGGGACGCCCACTCCCAGTACTCCGGGAGGGAGGCTGAGGCAGGAAGAGGGCAAGTTCAAGGCCAGGCTAGAGACATGGCAGTGCAAAGGCCCTGGCGTGAATCACCAGTACCAAAAGGACAAAAAGCTCTCTGGGAGGGAAGAAGGACACACTTGGAAACTGCTAAGAGAGCCTGTGCTCTCACCACAGAAACTTAAGTACATGGGCGGTGAGGCTGCTAGTGAGCTCCACTCACCGTTAAATATGGCCAGAGGGTGAGGGGGTGGAGAGATGTCTTGAGGGATGGGCAGGTGGTAGCAGCCAGGGGCTCTGCTGCGCATCCCTGTGATGACAGAAACGGGCACTGGCATCGGGCGTCTGTGGGTGGAGACAGGAGCAGCCCGGTGAGTGCAGGCAGAGCGCTGGCTTTTGACCGCTCCTGGAGGCAGTGGGATGGGGAGGGGGTGAGGGTCGGACGAGCTAAGAAACCTGTGGTACAGTCCCTCGGGACACTGCGAACACAACCTGGCCGGTGTCCACTGTGTGACCTCATGGGAGAAGCCCAAAAAGCCGGGCGTGGTGACACACAACTATGATCCCAGCTCTCTGCAAAACCTTATCTCAAAAAACACACATACAGGCCTGGGGACTTAGCCCAGTAGTTTCGCCACCTGCTGCACAAGCCCAAGGACTGAGTTCGATCCCTGGTGCCAAACAAACAAAAAAACACACACACAGAGGAAGAAGGAAGAGGCGGAAGAACAGACACAGGCTGGGAGGGTAGCCGAGCAGCAAGCAGTGTGCTTGGCCAGCACAAGCCAGGCCCTGGGCCCCACCCCAGCACCAGGTGCACACATGCACACACACACACACACACACACACACGTGCACACACACGCGCGCACGGGCAGAACTGACCTAATGCTATCTCCCAACAGCCCTCCAAAAACACAAGAGAGACTCCCTAAGGGAGACCACGGGAAGAGACGCTGCTTTGTCCAGGCTGAGGCTGCTATTAAGCCATTTCCTGTGAAAGGCAACGATGCATTATGACTAATGGTGCAGAGCTTAACTAATGGACATGAAGGGGACCATTTCCCTCCCTACTCTCAGGGCCAAGAGCCTTCAAGTGCTGGCAGGGCTTCGACACACAGGGTGCTAGGCCTAATGTGGGTCCGGCAGCTTAGATAAGTTATTTCATTGAATTGAACTCACTATGAGGACCAGTCTGGCCTTGAACTTGCAGTGACCCTCCTGCCTCAGCCTCCAGAGTAGAGGCTAGATGCTTACTTAAACAACAGTGACGACAAACCTGTGAAAATCTATGTTCTTTCATCATCACAATGCATTGCTTGTGCTCACTCTGGATGAAAACTCGATGTTTCTAAAAGTAAAAATCACGGCCTGGTGTGGTCCCACACACCTGTCATCCCAGCACGCAGGAGGCTGAGGCAGGAGGATTGTCTTGAATTTGAGGCCAACTTGGGCTACACAGAATTCAAGGCCAGCCTGGACTGAGACTCTGCCTCAACAAACAAATGGGGCTGAGGCTGTGGTGTGCAGCAGGTTCAGGGCCTCCAGCATGGCAGTAAAAACAAGACACAAAACCAAGCCTAAAAGCGGCGCCTTGCTCTTTATTTTTATTGCTCTGCAGGATTAATTTTCTATACTGAAACAACTGCTTCTGCTGAGCTCGGCCTGGGACGGGCAGGGATACCTACCTAAGCTGCTTGGCATAGCTGAGCTCAATCTCCGTCCTCTCCTTCACGAACTTGATGTACTTCTCCAGGAGGTCGATGCCCCACTGCGTGTGCTTCTCCAGGCTGTCAAACTGGTCCTGGAGGGAGAGGGAGGTGGACACGCTCAGCCTCCGTGGGCCCCAGCGCTCCTGGCGCTCCCGGCCCACATTCCCTCGTTCGGCTGCAGGAGTGCGGGGCGCGCTGGGCTCCTCGAGGCTCATCCGGTCTCCTTGTCCCTGGAGAAACCACTCTGGATGAGACGGTGTCCGGGTGGAAGGAGGTCGCCCTTCCCCGATGCCACCAGCCGACCTCTGAGCTGGCACCATGGGGGCACCGAGCAGGGGCCGAGTGGGCAGGGAGGGGAGGACTCTGCGTCTCCCGGTGGGTGAAGCAGCCCCACATGCACGAGCCTCACTGGGTGCCCAGGCCAGCGCTTGGCCCTGGGGATACAAGGTTTGCCAGCCACAGCTATTCTGAGGGCCGGGGTGCCCCCGACACCAGCGGGGTGGCCCCTTAGTGGCCTGAGGGTGAGCGGGGACAAGGGGTGGGTGTGGGGGTGAGATCAGAGACAGGGCAGGGCGGGTCACTGGCCAGGGCCTTAAATGCCAAGCTCAGTGCCCGGTGACCCAGGACCTGCAGGGGTGGCCAGGCCACAGGGCTGTTTCCGGTCATTGGGCCGAGCGAGAATCAGCAGGCTGTCTTCAGGGTCCAGGGGCCAGGGACCTGAGGGAGCATGGGGACCCCAGGGGGCTCTCAGGCTCTGCTGCCTGCGACTGTGGGCTTCAACCCAGAGCTCAGAGAGCCTGTCCGAGCCCAAGGAGCAGTGGGCACGGTGGATCCAAAGACACGGCCAAGGATTGGGGCCAGGAAGCAGCGCTGAACAGGAGCCGGAGAGCAGCTGGCCAGGAGGCGGAGGTGGACTAGGGCCAGACAGGCCCAGCGTCCAGGGAGGGAGGGGGCAGGACACACAGGCCACTGCCTCCGGGCTGCAGAATGGGATGAGGTGCTGGCCCTGCAGCGCTCTGCATGGAGACCCAACCCCGTGTGATGCCTGTCATCCTGGCGCTGGAGCTGGAGGCTGAGGCAGGAGGATCGCCAGAATTCAAGGCCAATCTGGGCTACACAGTAAGCTCAAGGCCAGCCTAGACTGCGTAACGAGACCTTGATTCAAACAAACAAACAACCCCCCCCAAATAAAAATCCAAAGTTGTGCAAAATATAAAATAAACAGGGTCTTGTTGGAAGTCAGATTTGGGCAGAGGAGGACAGGGGAGGTAAAAAGTCAAAATCACTTTTTCTCAAACTTAAGAAACCTCACTGCCTACAGTGGCACACACCTGTAGTACCAGCTACTTGGGAGGCTGAAGCAGAAGGATCTCAAGTTCTTGACCAGCCTAGGCAATTTGGCAAGGTCTTGTCTCAATATAAAGAGGATGAAAGACAGCTCAGCACTCCCGGGGTTCAGTCCCCCATATCACTAACAAAAGCTTCTGGGAAAAAACTAATTTCCTCATTTACCTCCCCCAACCCTGGGCCCCAGAGAACAGCTGGAGAAACACCAGCTTAGGAAATTGAGGTCTGTCTTTACTAGGATTTCTCTCCAACTGAAAATAATCACTGTAGCCAGGAGCAGTGGTGCATGCCTGTCATCTCAGCACTTGGGAGGCTGAGGCAGGAGGATCTCTGTGAGTTCAAGGCCAGCCTGAGATACATAGTGAGACCCTGTCTCAAAAAAAAAAAAAAAATCACTGTAAAATATCCAGTAGCTTTTAGGAGTTCTCACCGATTCTTGGCCCTCCATGGCATACGCCACAAAGCCCTGGGTTCCGCTTTGAGAAGGGTATTTATTTGTTACCTCCGCGACAAGGGTTGTTCGGCAGATACATAGTGCACACAGGACTGCAGGTCTCTCCAGAGCCCCAGAGAACAAATCACAACTGATTCAGGTACAGCTGCGAATCAGGTTCTTCAGAGAGCTCTGACAGGGACCCTTGTTTGGCTGATGTAGTTTGGGAGAAATCAAGTTTATGTTTAAAATGCTAAGAACTCCTGACCCGCAGAAAGGTCCTCTTTGGGCAATGCCACATTGCCCTTTTTTTTTTTTTTTTCAGTTTTTCTGAGATGGGGTCTCCTAGTTCGGGCTGGCTTTGACCTCACTCTGTAGCCCAGGCTGGCCTCAAACTCATGGCAATCCTCCTGCCTCAGCCTCCTGAGTGCTGGGATCACAGGCGTGAGCTACCATGCCCAGCACTGCTCCTAGATTTCTTTCTTGTGCTGTTAACAATCTGACAACATATTTTCCCCAACTACATTAGTTTGCAATTCACACATATATAACTGAGTCCTTGCTGAGGCGGGAGGTTCACAAGTTCAAGAGCACCCCAGGGCTGCGAAGAGAGACAATCTCTCAAAAGAATGCCAGCTGCGGGGTGGGAGATTTAGCTCAGTGGTATCGAAGCCTGCTGCTCGAGTGCAAGGACCCAAGTTTGATCCCCGGTACTAAAAACAAAAAAAATGCCAGCTACTGGCCTCCACCAGATCACCAGGCACTCTGGTGCACCCTATGGTCACAGGTATTCGGGAGGCTGAAACAGGAGGGTTGCTTGACTTAAGAGTTCTAGACCAGCCTGGGCAACAAGGCAAAACCCTGTTTCAAAAAAACACACAATACTGTACTGGTCTCAGCCTACATGCTGTTTCTGAATAAAGTGTATTTGTGCTCATGACCTCCCTGCAGCCGGGCGCCTGTCATCCCAGCACTCAGGAGGCTGAGGCAGGAGAATCAATGGGGTTTGAGGCCAGTCTGGGCTACATAGTGAGTTCACCTGGACTACATAGTGAGACCCTGTCTCAAAAAGCAAAACGAAACAAAACGAGACCACCCTGGAAGCTGGTCCAAGCCCGCGGTAAAATGACAGATCTTAATAACAAAGCCCAGACAGTAACAAAACCCACCCTTGCTGTGCACTATTGCTCCTCAGGCAGCGCGGGCTTTTTTGTCAGCAGCTACAAGAAAATTCAAAACAGATGAAAAACTAATCAACCACGTACATTCTTGACTAAAACCTGGAAAAGTTAATGGAAAAAAATTCCAAATCTTAAAAAGACTCTCTTGTGAACAAATATTATAAATGATCCTTTAAAAATTAGCCTTTGCTACTTTGGGGATGGGACATTATCAAAAATGCATCCCTTCCTGCTTGCTGCCATGCAACAGCAGCTGAGATGTCTCCCCAGCCCTGTCAGAAGTCATTCAGGCCAGGCTTGGTGGCGTGCGCCCATAATCCCAGCATTCGGGAGGCTGAGGCAGGAGGATTGCTGACTGGGTTTGAGACCACACTGGGCTACATATCGAGACCCTGCCTCAGAAAAAATAAAAAATCAGAAATTAAAGAGATTTTTAAAATATCTATTAATTCATTTAAATAGACAATAAACATATCACATATTAATGAAAATGGCATATTTTTTATTTTTAAAAACTGATTTTGCAAAAAAAGAAAAACTAGTGGGAAGAGTGGATCTGTTTCACATTTGTTTTCCTGTTTTACATTTTTGCAGATCTCTCTGCCATCTGGCTTAACTGAAAACAGCTGGATTCGCCGATGCTTCTGCACTCAGCCTGCCGCTCCGGACTCTGCCTGCAGCAATGAAAAACTCCCCCTCCCCACGGATGGGTGGTCAGGAACAGCAGGGTTTCAATACTCTTTTTAGATAATCGTAGATATTCTTTGATATCACACTAACACCTTACAAATCATCTTTCAAAGGCTACTTGCAATGGAGTATCTGAAACCACAGGCGGGAATTTATCAAATTCGGTCACAATAAAATACTCTAGTCAACCTTGTTCTTTGGATTTGTTTTGTTTTTTGAGACAGGGTCTCCCTATGCAGTTGCAGCTGGCCTCAAACTCACTATGTGCCTCGAACTCGCAGCGATCCTCCTGCCTCAGCCTCCCAAGTGCTGGGAATACAGGCGTGCCTGGTTGAGTGGCTCTTTACCTGTGCATGATCAGGTAACAGTCTTCATCCGGCATTTAGAAAATATGATCTTGTTGGTTACACAGATGCTATCTTCTATGAACTGACACATTTCATTGTAAGATATCAAAAGCGCCTACTTGTTTATATCCCCGCCTAGCTCATCTTTTCTCAGTTGTTAAATATTTGGAAGCTCACAGAGGAAATACAACCTTCTCCAAATTCTAATTTTTACTGAAAAGCTGGAATGCTATTACTGGCAACAAACATTGGAAGTTGTTTCCCGGAAGTGACAGCTGTCTCCCTCCAACATTTCTGTCCATCCGGTTCTAGGAAAATAGCTGCCATGTGTTGCAGTCTGTCAATCATTCTTTCAGACAAAAGCAGTGTTCAGGGGGCTGGGGATGTAGCTCAGTTGCGCTGCACCTGCTGGGCAAGTACAAGGTCCTGAGTTCAATCCCAGGTACTGGAAAAAAAAAAAATAACAAGCAGTATTCAGGAAAAACCAACTTGTTATGACTCAATCGCATAAGTATTCTGGTGTGAGTGTGCAGAAGTGCTTTAGAAATACCCCTCATCTTAGCACGCTTACTATGAAAAACATGTATTGCTGGGCATGGCGTTCAATGCCTGTAACCCCTACACTCTGGGAGGCTGAAGCAGGAGGATCTCAATTTTAAGCCCAGCCTGGATAACTCAGGGACTCAACGAGACCCTGTCTGAAAACAAAAACAAAACCAGGCTGTGGATGTAGCTCAGTGCAAAGGCCCTGGGTCCAATTCCCAGTTGGGGAGGCCTGAAGTTTAATAAAATTAATAATCTTCACTGCTCCATCAAAGTCTTCGTTTTTTGGAGACAAGGTCTCGTTAGGTAGTTTAGGCTGTTCTTGAACTCACTAAGTAGCCCAGGCTGGCCTCAAACTCCTGGAGACCTTCTTGTCTCAGCCTCCTGAGGCTGGGACTATAGTCATACGCCACCACACCTGGCTACTCTAAAATTTTTAAGTTGCACATTTGCAAAGATGAAGAAAGCCAAGTAATGGAAGTCACTGTTTAATTTATGAGCATGGGCTATATATACCGGCTCTCAGGCATTCACTCTAAAACCCCAGGACTCCAGTGGACGCTTCCCAGCAGCGGGCTGCAGGCTGACTGATGGCATCTTCCTAGGCCTCTCCAGAGCCCTCTCCAGACCTCATCCCTGACCTCCATCTTTTTGGAGACAGGGTCCACATCAACTCGCTGTGTAGCCCAGGCTGGCTGTGAACTCCCAGCAATCCTCCTGTCTCAGTCTCCCAAATGCTGGGATCAAGGGCATGTGCCACCACGCCAGGCCGACCTTGATCTTGAGATCACACTGCTCCTTGAATTCAAACCAACCAAGGTTTGTGCCAGGGCCATCAGGCTACAGGGCAACTTTTTTTTTTTACCGGGGATTGAACTCGGGACCTTGCACTTGCGAGGCAGAGGGCAGAACCACTGAGCTAAATCCCCAGCCCAAGGGCAACTTTTAATACGGGGTCTCCTAATCACATAAGAGTGTGTTCAAGGGGCCCTGGTTCCAAATCCCTGGGAGAAGCCAACCTGGGGCCAATCTGCTAAAGTGACACCTGTGAGTGACATGGACTCAAGGTCAAGGGACGTTGAGCCCCTCAAATCACCGGTCTGCAAAGGACAGAGCCCTCCGCTGTCCCCGAGGCTTCCGGCCTCCGCCTGTGCTGTGGATGCCCTGACTCCTGATAAACTCCCTCTCCCAGGGCTAGGGCTCCTGGGCCACAGAAGCCCGTGGGGTGACATCAGTGGCGCCCCCTTCCTTTGAGGGAAAAGTGGCAGAAGGCGGGGATTTATCCAAAGGTGAAGAGCAAGAAGACCTCCACTTAAAATGTGTTTTGAAATCAATTATATTAAAGCAGCTGCACATCCACAAACACACAAAAAAGGTTTTATAAAATCTTACAAGGGCCGGGGATGTAGCTCAGTGGCACTGCGCCTGCCTCGCAAGCACAGGGTCCTGAGTTCGATCTCTGGTACTGAGGAAAAAAAGTCTTCCAGATGAACATGTATCACAGAATGCCAAATTTATACACCACAGGATTGGGTGGGAGGGGTGAGGCACTGGGAGGGGTAGCACCGGAGAGGTGCCCAGGAGACGCTGGCACCAGAGTGTCTGGTTTTCTGGCTCAGTGCCATGAACATGAGGTGCTCGTTTTACCTTTGTTTGTTCCACTTTCTTTCTTTTTTTTTTTTTTGGTACTGGGGATCAAACTCAGGTCCTTGCACTTGCAAGGCAGGCAGTGGAAGTTCCGTTTTCTTTTTTTGAGTCAGGGTCTCATTATGTAGCCTTGAACTCACAGAGATCCTCCTGCCTCAGCCCCCTCAGTGCCACCAGGCACAGCTCAGTCTGCTAGTTTTGCATAAATCATATCTTACATGTTCATTTTCATACATTCTTCTGTCAAACTCCAGAATTGTTAGTTTACAATCGAGTTGATGGCAAAATCTTCAGGATAAGAAAAACCAGATCACCTGAGCCTCTGCCAACTGGAAATCAAAAGTGAAGATAACTTCTGAAAGGAAAACTTCAATCAATAGGAAAACCCACTCAAGTATTGAGCGCCTCTGCTCTGACTGATGTACTTCCTTTTTGTCCTCATAAAAAGATAAAGCATTGTTCAGAAAATGGGCATCATTTAATACTCAAGTACAGTGTGTTAAATTATCGATTCAAAAAAGACTTCACACTTGAGGGGGAAATTTTTTTTTAAAAATCCAGATCTCTTATTGTTTAAATGCCAAAAATAGTTTCCACATACCAAAACAACAGTAGATCGGCCGGGGATTTAGCTCAGTGGTTCCACCACCTGCCTTGCAAGCGGAAGGTCCCAAGTTCGATCCCTGGTACCAAACAAAAACAACCCCCCCCAAAAAAAACCCAAAAGTAGATCATTTTCCTCTCAAAAGGTTAACGAATTAAGAGTACCAACAATATTACAGTGGACAACATACACTGTTTCTAGTCCGTGTTAAAGCACCATCATTCACCTAACAAATATTTTACTGAGCACCTACTATGTGCTAAATATATCAGAAACTGATGATGCAGCAGTCAACAGCCCAGACAAACTGTTTTCAAATAGTGTTTATGTACTAGATCTTCACTGTACAAAACTATAAAAAAAAAATCTCGGGCCGGGGATTTAGCCCAGTGGTTCCGTTGGCTGCCTCAAAAGCTCAAGGACTGGAGTTTGATCCCCGGTACCAAAAAAAAAAAAAAAAAATCTCAGAGCTGGGTAAGGAAGCACAGGTCTGTAATCCCAGCACTCAGAAGGCTGAGGCAGGAGGATTGCCAAGTCCAAGCCCATCCTGGACAACTTAGCAAGACTCTGTCTCAAAATAAAAAGAGAGGCTTGTCACATGCCTGTAGTCCCAGTACCGGGAAGGCTGAGGCAGAAGGATTGCTGTGAGTTCAAGGCCAGCCTGAGCTACATAGTGAGACCCTGTCTCAAAAACAAAACAAAACAAAAACCCCAAAATAAAAAGAGAGGGCTGGCCGTGGTGGCACCTGCCTGTGATCCCAGCACTCAGGAGGCTGAGGCAGGAGGACTGCTGCAAGTTCGAGGCCAGCCTGGGCTACATAGTGATTTTGATGCCAGCCTGATCCACATAGTGAGACCCTGTCTCAAAAAAAAAGAGCAAAAAAAAGCAGAAAAAGGTCTGGGGCTGGAGCTAGGTGTGAAGGTGCTGTGTTCAACCCCCAGTACTAGCGCAGGACAGAATAAAGGTAAAGCAGAAAGAGACAAGAAAAATTGTGAAGTTGTACTTTGAAGAAAACTGCAACTTCCGGTCACATCCGAGTCACCTGGCCGTGGCTCTCCATGCGGGCGGGCGGTGCCACTTCTCCCGCTTCTTTCCCTCCCCAGGTTGGTTTACTTGGTCTTTTCCTCCCCAGACCACCCTGGCTGGTGAGGTGGGGGCTCTGCCTGGTCTGAGAAGGAGGAAGCAGATGCCAAGGGCTCAGAGGATGTTGTAGGCAAACACCTTGCATCGCGGGGCTAAGGCCTCTCCGCGTAACGCACACCCCCACCACAGCAGCTGTCCTTTATCACCTGCTTGTGCTTCTCATCAGGCACCAAGTTCCTTTCCTTTTGTTTTGTTTTTTGAGTCAGGGTCTCACTATGTAGCTCAGGCTGGCCTGGAACTCCTGGCGATCCTCCTGCCTCAGCCTCCCGAGTGTGGGATGAAGGCCTGCAGGTTCTGCAGCAGGAGGCATTGAGTCAGGCCACTGTGCTGGGTCTCACGTCCCTCCTCCTGCTCCCCTAACTGTGAGGAGTCAGCACCACGGAGCTCACACCTCACACCGGGCTCAGGGCTGGCAGTGCAGGTGCAGCCCAGCAGGCAAGCACCTGGCCAGAAAGCAGGGACAGAACAGCACCTGGCGCTGAGCCCAGAGGATCCCTGGCATCCGAGAGAAGCATGGGGTGATGGGACCCCGGGGCAGTGCTCGGGGCCCCACCCTGAGGAGGAGGCAAGGCAGAGGCGGTGACCCACACTGTGCCAGGGCCCCTTTGGCTGCCTGCGCCCTTGAGCTGCTCTCTTCCCCTGCACAAAGACACCGCGACCCAGGGAGACGGGGCTGTCAGTGTCCATCCCATCTCGGGCATGGCCAAGAGCTGCTGCTTCTAATGTCTCTACTTAGAAGACCCTGTCTCAGAATAAAAGCCTCTGCTCTGAGCATCCTGGGGTTGCGTTTGCCAACCCTTATTTAAAAAGCAGGGCGTGGTGGCTCATGCCTATAATTCCAGCACTTGGGAGGCTGAGGCAGGAGGATCACTGCCAGTTCCAGGCCAGCCTGGGCTACATAGTGAGACCCTGAAAATAAAAGTCATGGGAGAAATATAGATTTTAGACAATTTTGACTTGCACTAAGTATTCCAACCATGCACATAAGATTCAAGATCTTTATGCTTCAAGA
Organism: Heterocephalus glaber; assembly: GCF_053883595.1. Taxonomy (NCBI): domain Eukaryota; kingdom Metazoa; phylum Chordata; class Mammalia; order Rodentia; family Bathyergidae; genus Heterocephalus; species Heterocephalus glaber. The sequence goes on along the minus strand of NW_028258316.1, from coordinate 5,515,037 downwards.
CTTTAGTTTTCTATACTCATTGATTTTTAACTTTTTAAACTAATAGAGACTTTTTAATTTTGTTTTGAGACAGGGTGTCACTATGTAGCCCAGGCTGGCATTAAACTTGTGGCAATCCTCCTGCCTCAGCCTAATAGACTTAATTTTTAAAAAGCAATGTTAGGTTTGTTTTTTTGTTTTTGTTTTTGGTACCGGGGATGGAACTTGGGTCCTTGCACTTGCACAGCAGGCGGCGAAACCACTGAGCTGAATCCCCGGCCTAGCAACATTAGGTTTTACTGAAAAGTTGAGCAGAAAGTCCAGCGCCCCCACACCCTCACCCTACGTGCCTGCCACTCCTCACATCTCGAGCTGCTGCGGCACCCTTGTGGCAGCTGCTCATCCAATCCCGATCGGCTATTAGTAACTCAAACCCAGAGTTCACTCCAGCACTCTTGGCATTGATTAGTTCTGAGTTTTGCCAAATGGATGATGTCATTTATCTACTGTTGCAGCATCATGAAAAATCTATTTTTGTTTGCCTTAAAAATCCCATGCTCCACTTTTCACCCCTCCCCACTGCCAAGGAGTTGTGGACCTTTTTTGCTGCCTGTATAGTCTTCCCTTCCACCAATTCTCAGGTGCTGGAATCTTTCCATGCAGAGACCAGCTCTTTCAGTCGTGCACATTTAAGTTTCTTCTGCGTCTTTTCACAGCTCAGCTGTTCACGCTGTCTTATTACTGAGTAACTTCCCACTGTCCGGAGGCTCTGCACTGTTTAGCCAGTCAGCTGCCGCAGGACGTCCTGGTTGCTTCTGAGTTTGGCAGCTTTTAGCAAAGCCACTGCAGCACCGTTTGCAGGTCTTCACTGACATTTTACTTTCAAAAACACTTTCCTTTCTTTTTTATTCCTGAGGTTGTTTATTTTCAAAAGGTAACAGTGATAACTAAACAATCAGAGTAGTATTTAGAAGGCATGCTGGCCCATTGAAGTCGGGATTTCTTCAAATCCAGGAGCCCCTTGCTTGGACGGCTCACTTAACACATCCAGCTTCCTGAGAAATGTTCAAGGCCCGGGCATGGGCCAGGCACGCCTGTCATCCCAGCCCTCAAGAGGCTGAGGCAGGAGGATTATCATGAGTTCAAGGCCAGCCTGGCTACACAGTGAGTTCAAGGCCAGCCTGAACTACTAAAAACAAAATACAATTTAAAGTCTTTTATAAGTTCAATAGTGACATGCGTGGAGGATAAATCCACAGAATGATTTAAGAAAACACTTCAGAATATTGTTTGTAATTTGCTCTCAAAAAGCAGTGAATGAAGCTGCAAACATCACCATGCCTGCTCCATCTGGAACCAAAGCGTTCCCACAAATTCAAACTTGGCAACCAGGATCCAGAAAGCAATCGACAATACCACCCTGCTTACTTTCTTGTTTGTGTTGGTCCTCTCGGGAGGCCCGCTGGGCAGAAGGAGCCTCAGGATTTCTGAGAGGTCCCACACAGCTGCTTCCAGCCATGAAAACACAGCCCTGTGTTACAGATCCCAGGTTCAAAACGAAATCCAAAGAAAGGCCGCAGAGCCCTGCAGTCCTGGTGACGTGGGGCTGGTCACACTCGGCCATGGGAATGCTAAGCGGGGTCTCCTGGCTGGCAAACCCTGACCAAGGACAAAGCGCCATCCTCGGATCTGCTGGACACAGCGGCCTGCGTTCACTTCCATAGCAACGCTATACACAGACCTCTCTGCCTGGGACCCCCCAGTTGCCTTTTAACTTTCTGGTCCTGGGCAATTTCTTCCAGCTATCTCAGGGTTACTAAGTGTCCCTTATTTAAGAATAAAAACGATTATTTCTGCAACACTGAAACTTCTCCCCATTAACACAAAACTAAAAGGCATTAGGAATGTAGCTGAAAGCAACACCCAAAGTGAGCAGCAGGTATGGTGTGTTAGAGCCGGGCACAGTGGCCAGGCCTGGCATCCCAGAACTGGGGTGGCTGAGGCAGGAGGATCACTGCAAGTTCAGGGCCAGCCTGAAATACATAGTGAGACCCTGTCTAAAACACAGAAAGAGAGAGAGAGAGAGAGAGAGAGAGAGAGAATTAATATTCGATGCCAGTGCTGCAGAGCAACAGCCCAGTGCCAGCCAGGTTTCCTCCCTGTGCCATGAATGCCAATGCCAAGCGGACTGAGGGTGGCCAAGGCTGAGAGCCGGGCAGAGCTTCGAGGTCTGCAAGTAACACGCAGCCCTCAGCCCCTCAGCCCGCTGCGGACACCGGGACTCAGCACACTGGGCGCACCGCACCCATGGTGACGGACGGCAGCACACTCAGCTCGAGGGTGCTCTACCACTGGAACTGCTGTACAGCTCGATATACACAGGTCCCCCCTGCTTGCCTGTGTTTGCTGCTGAAGACCAAACCCAGGACCTTTGCAGTGAGCTCTAGCCCCAATTTTTAAAAATTTTTTATTTTGACACTGGGTCTTTCCTAAATTGCCCAGGCTGGGCTTCAACTTTCAATTCTCCTGCTCCAGCCTCCCAGAGGGCTGGGATTACAGGTGTGGGCTACCAAGCCCAGCCAGCCACATCCACTTTTTTAAAAATACTGATTGATTGATTGATTGACTGATTAAGTCAAACAGGATCTTGCTACGTAGCCTGGGTTGACCTCGAACTTTCAGTGATCTTCCCGCCTCAGCCTCCTCAGTGCTGGGATTGTAGGTGTGCACAGCCATGCTTGGAATCCTCCTGCTTCAGCCTCCGGAGTGCTGGGAAGACAGGTGTGCGCCACCACGCTGGCTCTGCTGGCTATTTTCTCCAGGCACTTCTGATAGAAGATACCATGGCTCTTGGGCTGGGGATTTAGCTCAGTGGTTCCACTGCCTGCCTCGAAAGCACACAGTCCCAAGTTCGATCTCCAGTACCAAAAAAAAAAAAGAAGATACCATGGGTCTAGTCATTCAGAACAGATGGCTCTTAGGCCATGAAAAATTAGGACAGCAACTTCCAGACACGTCACGGTCACTGTGCTTCAGGACAGCTCTTGGGCTGCGGCTGTCTGTGCCCCACGGTGCGGTGCAGGGCTCTGCGCCCTGCACGACACCTGTCTGTGGAAGTGGGTTACAATGCAGGCAAACTGAGCCATGTTTACTGCCAGTCTGGCTCCGGTGGTTCCAGTGAAGAACCACATAGTTCTTTTCCGCCCGCACTGTGATTGCAGCAAGGTGTGAGGGGGCTGACGGACCTGCATGGCACTGTTCCTGCCGCTGAGACTAGCAGCTTCGGCAGACAGCTCAGCAGCTGAGTGGAGCAAGTCACTGTGCGGGGGTTCATTGTCTGAGGCTGGCTTCACGTTGAGGCTATATTTTTATTTTGTTTTGTTTTGGTTTGTGAGACAGGGTCCTGTTTTGTAGCCCAGGCTGGCCTTGAACTCATCTGATCCTCCTGCCTCAGCCTCCAGAGTGCTGGGATGACAGCGTGTGCCCCACACCCAGCTGTAAGATATTTTTTATTTTATTTATTTATTTATTTATTTTTGGTACCAGGGATCGAACTCGGGACCTTGTGCTTGTGCTTGCGAGGCAGGCAGCGTGGAATCACTGAGCTAAATCCCCATGCAAGACATTTTTTAAAGGACACCACTCCCCTTATTCCCGATCTCCCTTGCTGTAATCTCCCCCTGGGCTGGCTTCTTCTTCCATCCATCACAGGACAGCCCGGCCCCTCACTCCAGGCTTGTGAGCTGGGCGGGGCCTGTAGATCTGGTAAATATTGTTTCCTTTTAAATAAACAGTCTTTTTATAGATGGCGTACGCATGCGCTGGCGAGACTGTTGGGCGCTGCTAAGGGAGAATCAGTCTCTGCCCTCTGCACAATGAACCCTGCATTTTCAGTCTTCTTTTCCTAATCAAAGGATGATTTCCTGATTGGCCCCAAGTCACCAGGGACGGTCTTTACCCTGCCCAGCTCGGGGGTTTCCTCTTTATCTCATCAGCCTTCCCTCCTCCAGGGGAACCCAGAAAGCAAAGTCACCCTGCGGCCACCGTGTGGGACAGTCGCCCGCCACACCACCTGCTGCCCAAGGCTTTTCTGCACTGGCATCAGCTGGCCTTGCCTGCTCCCTGGTCTTCCAAGGTGACAAAGCAAATGAGGCCTCACAGGATCTATCTCATCATGTAGCCCAGGCTGGCCTTGAACTCAGAAATTCTCCTGCCTCAGCCTCCTGGGTGCTGGGATGACAGGCATGCGCCACCATGCCTGGCCTCCACCAAAACAGCCCGTGTGTGCCGTGGGACGAGCCCAGTGGTCCCGCCTGTGTGGCTTCCAAACCCACCCTCGGCCTGGGAGCCAACGCGGGAAGGGAAGCGCACACAGTGAAGTTCCAAGCCGGTTCCAGTCTTTAGAAGTTGCCACTCGGCAGAGGCCACGGCAGGGCGTCCCCATTCATTATGAATCCGTCCTCCTTGGAGGGGATGCTGTCAGCCGATCCTGGAACTCAGGTTACCCTGGGACACTCCAGTGTTTCATCCTCTGTTGTCTCATATGGAGCCAAAACGTCACCAACCCCAGGTGTGCTTAGCACTCCCCGAAGTCCACTGTAAAGTTAAATTTGTCGGGCTGAACTGGGACAAGCTGGGGACCACGTGCGCTTACTAAGGACCCAAGAGAGCAGTCAGTAGAGGCTGGAAGGGATAAAACTAGGAAGCGTCCTGAGCAGAGTCTTGAGCCAGTTTTGGGGGAGGGGGTACCGGGAATTGAGCTCAGGACTTTGCGAATGCCAGGCAGGTGTGGTGCCTGGAGCTACATCCCCGGCCCTGGACCCAGTTTTTATACTCTATCACCAAACTCCCTGAAGATGGGCATAAAGCGAGGAGAAACCAGTGGGCCTGTGGCGAGCACGTCAGACCCGCTGTCTCTGAGTTTGGGTTTTGCAGCTCAGACCCAGCACACAAGGCTCCAGGTATTGGGGCCTCCGTCCCGGCATCCTGCCTGCCTGCCTGGCTTTGCCATGAAGTTCCCTTCCTGAGACAGGGCCAGGGCCTCCGCCGAGCCCAAGCGCGCCTGAGGCCTCGGTGGCAAGCCTGAGGCACAGCACCCTTGGTTCGTCGTCTCAGAGCAGATGCTCTGAAGTGGAGGAGCTGACTCTCAGGGCAGAGATGGGGAAATGAAAGTCCGGCAGGGAAATTGCAAAGCCACCGAGGACAGAAGGGCGCCATGCAGAGCACTTCTCACGGCCATGAGCAACGCGTAAAGCCCTGAGAAGATTACAGAAAAGGATACTGACTCACAGTATGCAAAGTGCACAGTCTTTTTTTTGAGACAGGGTCTCACTATGTCGCCCAGGCTGGCCTTGCACTTGTGGCGATCCTCCTGCCTCAGCCTCCCGAGTGCTGGGATGATGACAGGCGTGCACCACCCACCGTGCCCAGCAAAATGTGACACTCTTGTGCCAAGAACCTGTATTTGAGGAGTTGGTTTTCCCCTCGTGTCTTAAGGTCAGAACTTTTCTCTCTGTGGTGATGGGGGCAGAGGACGACCACTGCGCCCCAGCCCGACCTCATCTCCGGCTCAGTCACCTTCACAGGAAAGTACGCAAAAGTCCCGAGCGCTTCTCACCCTCCCAATTTCATATCCTAAGGGATTTCTCCCAGAGCAAATGAGCTCATTTGCATGCTGGGATGAAAGTTTCCCCCTTTAAGCCTAGCAAAGCTTCAAGCTCCACTTCTGCCCTCAGACCAATTTAACCTTGCTGTCTCTGCCCCCACCCCAACTCCACCACCTCGAGTGAGACCCACACACTGATTCCCTGAAGACAAATACTCGCCGAAGCCGGGCCTTGGCCTACGTCCAAGAGCAGTGCCAGGCGGACCGAGCCGGTGCCCAGGCCTCGCAGGGCTCCGCCCACAGTGCCTGTGCTGGGGCAAGGCTTCGCCCTCCCCATCCCAGCTTTGCCACCATCCCAGTTTAGATCTTGGGCGCCGACCTCTGCCCTGAGTTCCAGATACCTGCAGCTATGTGCCAGGTGTCAGACATGCGGGGCCTGCTGCTGGCCTTGCCCCTCTCCCAGCTCGGACCCCTGTCCCGATAACCATTGAACGGGATCGAGCGGAAGTCTCCAAAGGTTTCTGTTATCTTTTGGGACAAAGTCTCAGTGAGTAACCAAGGCCATACTCAAATGGGGGCGACCCTCTTGCCTCGGCCTCCCAAGTGCTGGGGGGTAACATGCATTGCCACTGTGCCTGCCTGAAAGTATAAAAATTTAACTTTTGTTTGTTTTTTTTTTTTTCTTTTTTTGAGTACAGAGATCGAACCCAGGATTGAACTCTGCAAGGTTTCACCACTCAGTTACATCCCCAGCCGTTCTTTTTTTTTTTGTACCGGGGATCAAACTTGGGTCCTTGTGTTTGTGCAGCAAGTGGCGAAACCACTGGGATAAATCCCCAGCCTTTTTTTTCTTTTTGACAGGGCCTTGCTAAATTATCCAGACTGAAAAAACAAATAAATAAATAAATAAATTGCCAAGGCTGGCCTCAAACTTGTGACCCTCCCTGCCTCGGCCTCCTGCACCGCTACACCTGCCTGGAATGTTTTACAGTTTGGTTCATGACTGCCCTTTGCCTTCTACTAGAACAATGCACCACATGTAGTAGGTGGTCAATAATACTACTTGGCCGGGCCTGGTGGCACACACCTGTCATCCCAGCACTTGGGAGGCTGAGGCAGGAAGATTGCTTTGAGTTCATAACCAGCCTGGGCTACATAGTGAGTTCAAGGCCAGCCTGGACTGCATAGGGAGACCCTGTCTGTCTCACACAAACCAGAAAGACGGACACATAGCTTATCATGCTGCAGCGCGCCTAAAGGAAGAACAGGTTAAAAGAAAAAGACCCCTCTACCTCCGAGACTACGTCCGGCCCAGCACAGCCCGGCTCCTCCCAGCCGGTACATTCACCCTGCTCTCCAGGAGCCTGGCGTAGAGTGCAGCTCTGCAGACAGGAGGCTAGGAGGAGAGGGTGCAGAGGAGCGGCGAGAATCTCCAGCTCCTGTGAAGACTTATTTGTTTGCATTCTGGTTTATTCATCAGTCTCAGGAGTCAGGTTAGTATGAGTCACCTCCAGGCAAACTCGATCCCGATGGCTGGAAGGGCTGGGGAGCAAACCCCGGTGACCCTATCAAGGTTGTACCAGCCAGAGAGAGGAGAAACAGCAAAGACCCATTGAGTTTTCTGCTAAGGTGACAAGGAGAAAAATGACCTAAAGTGTCCAGTGAGGCTGAAATTTGGGCAGCAGAGGGACTGCCGGCGGCCTTCCAGGGCGTCCTGTGTGCTTGCGAGGTGAACCGAGGGCCCATATGGCTCTGGCTCTGGCTCCAGGCCACCTTCACCTGCCTCTGCTGCTCTGAGAGCGCTGTGTCCTCTGACACTCTTGGGCCTCTGTCTGGTTTCAGATTTTTTGAGACAGGGTCTCACTATGGAGCCCAGGCCGGCCTTAAACTCGAAGGTATCCTCCTGCCTCAGCTTCCCAGAGTGCTGGGATTACAGGTGTGTGCTACCATGCCCAGCTAGCTAGCCTATTTTTAAAGTGAAATAAAATTTAAAGTTAAAAATTCAGAGCCATGGGAGCCAGTGATTTAGCTCAGTGGCGCTGTGCCTCCTCCCAGGTCCTAAGTTCGATCCCCCATACCAAAAAATTCAGAGTCACAGTAAAAAATGTACCTTACAGCCACGCGCATGCTCATGAGACATGTCCTCTCTTGAGCAGACCCTGCAGGGAATTTCCTTATGCAGCTTCCCTGATGTAAATATCTCTAAGACTCTCCGTTATCTTTGCTGGGAAATCAGTCTCAACCTGAGCCCTTATGTAGCGTAATTTATTAGTTGTCACAAGTGGCAGACAGCCAGCTTCATGAGGAGGGAAATAACGTGACTTCAGTGGAACTTTTAAAAAATGGTAAAAATAGCCAAAGAGAATTATTTCCTCCAGGGATCAATTAAAATTGTTATCTTCTAAGCCGAGTGTGTAATCCTAGCACTCAAGAGGCTGAGACAGGAGGATTGCTGTGAGTTCAAGCCCAGCCTGGGCTACACAGTGAGACCCTGTCTCAAACTTAAATACATAAAAAAAACCCTTAAATACATAAATAATAATAAAAAAGAATGCCAACATGTGTCAGGCCTGGAGATGAGAGCTGGTAATCCTAGCACTCTGGGAGGCTGAGGCAGGATCACGAGTTCAAGGCCAGTATAAATTACAGAGCAAAACCCTCACTCAAAAAGAAAAACAAAACTGAAAGGAAAGAATGCATCTGATGTGTAGATGGGCCAAAAACAGGCTGGCTGCCAAGGTGCAAAGCCTGTGTTTCCCAGACAGCCTCCTTTAGGGTCTGCCTCTCCTTCTCCTGTGTGGAGGTCAGGCCCTTCTTGCTTGCTTGTCCCAGCCCATGCCCCAGCAGGATGGGCCAAGGTCTCGCTCTCTGGGGCATGGGAGCTGCTGCCCTCTCCCCCTGCATGGGGGTCTCCATCTCGAAGGCCCTGGGCCAGGGACTCTCCCAGGTCCTCGTCAGGACCCAGCAGCTCCCTCGGGCTCCGGGCTCCATCAGAGGGCTTCTCAGCCTCAGTGTCCTCCTCGGGCCCTGTGAGAACACAGAAGATGACGGAGGTGGCAGAGACACCGAGTCTGGCTCTGGGGTGAGGCAGGGACTCTGTCCACGGGGATAAGAAGCATTCAGCAGTGCTTGAGGCAGCAGGATCATGAGTCCAAGCCCAGCTGGGGAACTTGGAGACTTAGCAACTTTGAGACCCTGTCTGAAAATTTAAAGAAAAAAGGCGAAGGCCCTGGGTTCCGGCCCCAGTACAAAAAAATTTAACCACTGGGCCGGGGATTTAGCTCAGGGGTTCCACCGACTGCTTTCGCAAGCGCAAGGACCTGAGTTCGATCCTCGGTACTAAAAAAAAAAAAAAAAAAAATTTAACCAATAAATAAATAAATAAATAAGGGGCCAGGGATTTAGCTCAGTGGTTCTGCCGCCTGTCTTGCAAGCACAAGGACCTGAGTTCCATCCCTGGTACCAAAAAAATAAATAAATAAATAAGCAGCCAGTGTTTAAACAATGGGGCCTGATGCATGTGGAAACCCTACCATAATAAGAGCTGGTACAATCATACATTCTCCCCATATTTAGATGACACAGTGAACAGAGAGATACAGATGGAAACTGTTGAAGTGCACACATTACAACTGGCGACGGTAGCCTAAGGTCTAATTCCCATTAAACACCAAATTCCAGGGCCGAGAATTTGGCTCAGTGGTTCCGTCGCCTGCCTCAAAAATGCAAGGTCTGGAATTTGATCCCAGGACCGAAGCAAAACAAAAAACAAATTCCTTACTCATTGGCCACATTTTAATTAAATAAGACCACACATGCCCCATTTCATATGGCATGAGTGTCTCAGTGTGAAAGGTATTATGGCTTCTGTGAGCAGGAAATGAAAGTTCCATCTACTTTGTTTTGGTTTTGTTTTGGTGGTGGTGGGCTGCATCTACTTCTTGTATTCCACAGTTGAGCTTCTCAACCTCTACATAAATTTCACATCATAAGATGTGTGTGGTGGCACACACCTGTACTCTCAGTACTCAGGAAGCTGAGACAGGAGGATCACCAATACATAGTCAGTTTAAAGCCAGCCTGAAGTACATATCTTAGTGAGATCCTGTCTCAAAAAAATAAATAAATAAATTTAACAGAAAAATTCACAAATAGGATGAGGTCTTAATCAAACCATAGTTAAACTACCTTTGCAAAAACTTATAGCCCTAGGCCAGGGATTTAGCTCAGTGGTTCTGCCACCTGCCTCACAAGCAGAAGGACCCGAGTTCGATCCCCAGCACCAAAAACAAACAAACAAAAACTTATAGCCCTAGCTACTCTGGAGGCCGAGGCAGGAGGATACCTTAAGCCTAGTCATTTGAGATCAGTTTGGGCAACATAGCAAGACTACATCTCAAAAAGCCAAAGGCAGCTGGACATGGTAGTGCCTGCCTGTTATCCCAGCACTGGGGAGGCTGAGGCAGGAGCACTGCCATGAGTCCGAGGCCAGCCTGAGTTCAAGGTCAGCCTGAACTATACAGTGAGAACCTGTCTTAAAAAAAGAAAAGCGGTTAGGGCCGGGGATTTAGCTCAGTGGTTCTGGCGGCTGCCTCGAAACTGCAAGGCCTTGAGTTCGATCCCCGGTACCAAAAAAAAAAAGAGTAGTTAATAGTTACACTAGGCTCCCAAATCACTCTAATACAATCTGAATAGTCGGCCTCTCATAATTTTTTACTTTTATTTTTTATTTTTTGGGGTTTGTTCGAGACAGAGACCATTATGTAGGCCAGGCTGCAGCCTTGAACTTCCAGGGATCCTCTTGTCTCAGCCTTCCAAGTTTGGGGATCCCAGGTCTGCGCCACCAGCCCAGCTCCCCGGTGATTTCTAACCATTTTTAAGTAGATACAGCACTAGGCTCACACTGGCATGAGAGCACGTTACTAAAACAGCAAACAAATATTTCCTGATGAACTAATTCCAGCAGATGAATTCCGGACTTCACACCCACATTCTCGGATCTAATTAGATTAACCTCCCAGGGCCTTTGTAAAGTCTTCTTGGTAGCTTGCAATTTTTAAGTGTCAAAATAAAACCTTATTTTTAAATACGGGTGGTGCTGATGAAACCAGTCTGAGTAATACTAGCAGGAAACACAGCATTAGCTTTGGCAAGGAAGTGGGAACTGCCAAGTGGTACTATCCATGTTTCACCCGTGTCCACCTCAAGCTGCACGGTGGCCCCAGACCAGGCATGGGCCCTTACAGGACTCCCACTTATGGGGCTTAAAATACAGGGCTTTTTTGTTTTGTTTTTTGAGACACGATCTCACTATGTAGCCCAGGCTAGCTTCCAACTTGCAGCAATCCTCCTGCCTCAGCCTACCGAGTGCTGGGATCATAGGCACGCACCACTGTGCCCAACCAAGACACTGTGTTATCACAAACACAGGGCCTGTGGATTGTCAGAAGGCATCATTTATCAAGTGAGGGCAACAGACATGTGGAAGGCACCCGGTGCCTCACCAGGGTGATGGTTTGTTTGGTTTAATGTCTGCTACCCAGAACAGGCTGCATTCTAAGGAGGCCGGGTGACGGAGGAAATCTGATTAATCTCTCTTCTGAGTACTTGTGTTCCACCCACCACAGTTTTGGGGCGCTGTCTCCTACCTTCACCCGAACACAAATCTCTGAATGGTGGAGAATTAGATCTGCAGAAGAGCTTCGAGCTGCTGTTAATGGTGGCCTCCAGTTCAGCAGTCAAGGGCAGTCGGAAGGGGTAAGAACTCCCCTACACCTGGGACTGCTAGTAGTTGATTATTTCAAGATTTAAAACACACTTTGCAGGATCTCAGTGTGGTGGTACCTGCAGGAGGCTGAGGCAGGAGGATCCCCACAAGTTTGAGGCCAGCCTGAGCTACCTATTACCAAAATATATATTTTTTTCAAGACCTGCTTTAAATATAAATAATTATGGGCCCAAGGGTGTAGCTCAGTGGCAGAGAACTTGCTTGCCTAGAGCAAGTGAGGTCCTGGGTTCAATCCTCAACACCAGTAGGCAACAAAAGCAAAAACCGCACCCAGACTGTATATTTAGGGGCAGAAGCTAGAGGAAATGAGATTTCAGTAGCTCCTCCCCAGGGGCCTGAAAGGGTCCTAAAAGCCAGTCTAGGGCTGGGGATGGACCCAGTGATACAGCTCCTGGGTGTGACCCCAGCACAGAAAAAATAAAGTCTATTGAAAACAGTGTGTCTCGAAGCCGGGCATGATGGCACAGGCCTGTGACACCAACATTTAGGAGGCTGAGGCAGGAGGACTGCTGCAAGTTCAAGGTCACCCTGGGCAATACAGCAAGTCCCTGTCTCAAAAGAAAAAAAAAATTGCATGTCATGCAAGCAGGTGGCTTCTTCCTCTGCTGATGAGGGGCACGGTTCCCAGGTCTCCCTGGGTGAGGGAATTCTCTTCTAGTCAGCACCTGAGCAAAGTAAGGACAGCAGGGGTCCAGCAGGGAGCCGCCCAGGCTGTGTCACTGCCTGAAAGCCTGTGCCGGGGATGAAGGCTAAGTTTCCAGTGGATTCTCACACGTCACACTAATAAGTAAGCTCCTAAAAACAGGAACTGACACCTCAGGAACCTGTCACTGCCTTCCAATAAGGAGGCAAGAAAAAAAATTCCAAGGTAACACGCCCTTCTTGCTATGCCTTTTCTCCAATGACCAATCAAGCTCCAACAAGTCAGGCCGTGGAGGTGGGCGTGTGTGTGTGTGTGTGTGTGTGTGTGTGTGTGTGTGATGCTGACGACCCTGCTAATCACATGCCCTGCCAGTGAGTGACACCCCAGCCTCCCCGCATTGGTTAACCTTACACAGAAACAGAACTGTCTCTCTGGACTCAGTCTTTCAGGCTGGGGGTAAAATCTACTTTGTGTGCTTTCACAGGAATGAACAGGTATCTCTCAGTGTATGTGCAGTAACTTTCAACAGGGTTCACATAGATGTCCTGCTCGTACAGAGGTAGTACACTTGCCCAGCATGCACAAGGGCCTGGGTTTGATTCCCAGCACCACAAAAAGAAAAAGAAAAGAAAGCTTAGGAGGCTGAGGCAGGAGGATCACCGCAAGTTTGGAAAGTCTGGCATCAACTGGGGCTTCACGGGGTTCAAGACCAGCTTCAACTATATAGTGAGACCATGTTTCAAAAAAATTTTTTTAATTTATTTTGTATTCCTTTTGGTTTTTTTGAGGCAGAGTCTCACTATGTAATCCAAGCTGGCCCTTAACTCCCTATGTAATCCAGGCTGGCCTTCAACTTGAGATCCTCCTGCCTCAACCTCCTGCTCGGATCACAAGTGTGTTCCACCCTCCTAGCTAAGAAAAAAATGTAATTGCTTAGAAAACAATATTAGGCTGGGCATGTACACACCTGTAATCCTAGCACTTGGGAGACTGAGGCATGAGGGTCACTTGAGTTTGAGGCCAGCCTGCGCTACATGAGTTCAAGGCCAACCTGGACTACACAGTGAGACCCTGTCTCAAAACAAAACAAAACAAAACCCAGTGCTATGAAGAGCTATATAGAAATCATTTTTATAATCTAATTATGTTAATACAGCCATTTCTACTGTTTAACCTCATACAAAAACAAAAAGCTCAACTTAAATATAAACTAATCCAATAAAGGTACTACAAATTACACATTTGAACTGTTTTCTATAGCTATATGATAATTTCCTGACATTTTGCCATTTCTCAAAAGTTTCCTAAATATGAAAGTTTACTCCTAAAAACGATTTTTTTGTTGTTGTTACAACTGGCTTGTGAACCCAGGGCCTTCACACTGAGCCACATCCTCAGCCCTATTTTTAGTTTCTTTTGGGACAGGGTCTTGTTAAATCAACAAGTTGTCCAGCTGGGCTCCAATTTGCGATGCTCCTGCCTCAGCCTCCCAGGGTGCTGGGATGACCGGCATGAGCCACTGTGCTGGGCTCCAAGAAGGAATTTTTTAAAAGCAGAGAAAAAGTTTTCAACTCTCATGACAAGGCAGGATGTGGTTTCCGCACAGGCCTTTGATGTAAACGTTTGATAGAAACCTGTCGTTTTTGAAAGCCTGTGTAGAGTTTTCAAAGTCCTGAAATGTGCGTCGAATCCAGGGGCATTTGTGAAGGGCCTCGAGAGAGAGAGCCGTGTGCACCTGTTCCCGAGTAACTCCAGCCGCCCGCACCAGCCTCAGCTCGCCCTGCTTCCAGCACTGTGGTTCTGCCGAGCAGGGCAAGCACCCCATCACCAACTCATTACACCAGGCCAGATCTGAAGCCACCGTAAGGGGAACCCTCAATCACTGGCCTGGCCAGGCTGCCGGGCGCACCACACAGCCCAGGCTCTGAGCCCGGATGGACAGGCTCCCTGTTCAGCCACATCTCCTTTGGTACTCTAGGGCTTTTTTAAAAATCTTAAAAACTACTAATAAAAACAAGGCAAGTGGAAACAGACACAGTCACTTCGCGGCCTTTTGGCTAAGATCAAATGAAGTGGAAACATTTTGCTGTCCTACGTAACTTTACATTTAGCCTTAAAACTCCAATTCTGAGCTAGATGTTATAGCGCATGCCTGTTATCCCAGCACTGGGGAGGCAGAGGCAGGAGGATCACTGTGAATTCGAGGCCAGTCTGGGCTACACAGAGTTCAAAGCCAACCTGAATGAACTACATAGTGAGACCCTGTCTCAAATACAACAAACAAAAACCAAAATACATATGCATATATACTTGGATCTATAGATCTACTCACTGGTTCATTCTTCCTCATAAAGTTACCAAGTGAAAATACAGTCTAACACTGCACACCTTTCTCCCTTAAAAACAGTTTCCGATTTTTCTCACTGTAGAGGATTTCAAGCATTAGGAGAAGGAATAGTATCACAGACTCTCCTGTACTCAGTACCCAGCCTTGATGGTTATCAATGTGGACCAATTCTGTTTCAGTATCATCTGCCCAAGGCCACCCCAAAGTATTGATGAGGACCCAAAGTTTCACATCATTCATATATATTCCAGTTTCTATTTCTTTTTGGTTTTTTGTTTGTTTATTTTGGTACCAAGAATGGTACTCTGGACCTTGCTCTTGTGAGGCAGGCGGTGGAACCACTGAGAGAAATCCCCTGCCCTCATTTTTTGAGACATGGCCTCCCTGTGTAGCCCAGGCTGGCCTGGAACTTGTGGTGGCCCCGCCTCCGCCTCCTGAGTGCTAGGATGACAGATGTGCATCACCACACTCAACAACTCCTGTCTTTGCTTCCTTCCCACCCCTCCATTTTCAAAATAAAATGTGTGCAGAATAACACAGGCAATGGAAGCCCTTATTCCCTAGTCTGAACCTAGGGCCTTCACACAGAATGACATCCATAGGCTTTTAAAAATTTTTGAAAAAAAAAATTTTTTTGAGCAGGGTCTCACTAAGTCACTAAGTTCCTCAGGTTAGACTGGAGCTAGTGATCCTCCTGCCTCAGCCTCCCTGAGTGCTGGGATGACAGGCCTCCTCTACCACGCCCAGCTCCCAGCTCAAATGGAGCTCTTTGCTCAGTTCTTCCCCTGGTAAGCCCTCCCTACAACATCCACCAGCATCACCGTGAAATGTCCTTTCATCCAGTCCCTAACACAGAAACACACTGTTTTTCCCTCCAGAATTCCATCTTCCTGCTTAAACAACCGGAAACAAAAATTTGGTTTTTTGATAGACTACTTCTGATTTCTCCTCCCCACTCACCTGATAACCATAAGGAGGAAAGGGAGTGGGAGAAGAATAAGAAAGGAAAGAATTACTCTACAGCACTTAAAGGGGCGGATTTATACTAATTAGGTGTGTGCAAATATTGATGGCCATACGTTATTTTAAAACGGGTATTTTCAAACATCAGCTGAAACGCTGTCATGAATTTCTTTGGACGGGGGATGCTTTTAAACTGCATTATCTTAATTTAAGGGACTTATTACCTTCAGGATTTTAGTCCTAATAACAGTAGCTGCTTCTGGGTCTAAGAAAGGGTTATGTAAAAACAAAGCAAAAAAAAAAAAAATTAGAGAGAATGCCCTGTTACTAATTGCTCCAACCTAGCTTTATTTTGACAGATTTCTTGGCCTCACCTCGGATGGCACCCAGCACCCCACGTCCCCCCCCCACGGCCTCCTCGGAGGATCCCCGGGGTGCTCTGCAGACGCTCAGCTCACCGGGAAGCTGGCCCGAGCGCGACGCGGCGCAGCCCCCGATGCAGAGATCGGTCCCCGCCTTCCCGGCCCCTCTCTCCCCGCGACCTCTGGAACCCCGGGCCGGGCACAGCCACCCCTCCCGGGCCCCAGCTCTGCTCCTCAGCGTCCCCGGGAGGCCCGGGCCGGCGACAGCTCGGTCACCGCTGCGCCCGCGCCCCTCGGCGCAGCGCTGAGGGGTTCACCTCGCCTGCGCCCCCCGGAGTCGCCGTGGGCCCCGTCCCGGCCCCGTCCCGTCCCCCGGGACCCAGCGCCGCAGCCCCTCCAGGGCACATGCGAGCGCGCCCGAGCGCCCGGGCCCAGGGTCCCCGCGTCCGGGACGGCTCCCCCAGGCCCCGAACCCCGAGACCTGGACCCCGCCCGGGTCGCCGCGGGGACTGCGCAGCGCGGCCTCCACGCCCCCGGGACCGCGGGGACGGGGACGACGCGGGCTCCCCGTGCTCCGCCCAGCCGGGAACCGGCCGCCCCTCCCGGCCCCTCCGGCCCGCGGCGCCTCCCTCGCCGGCCGCCCCTACCGGTCCCACTCACCCAGAGCTCGGCGCCCCAGCTCATGGTGCGGCGCGGCGGGCCCGGCGGCTCCGCGGGCCTCCCGGGCGATCGCCTGGCCTCCAGACCCCGCGCCCGCCGAGCCCCGCTGCCGCGCGCCGCCGCCTGCTCCGGTCGCGGCCCCGGCCCGGGTGTCCCGGCGGCTGTTCCTCCCCGCCGCTCCACGGCAAAATGGCCCGAGGAAGCGGCCGCGCCGGCCGCCGCAGCGCCACTGCCCGCCTCACGCCCCAGAGCGCAGGGGGAGGGGCGGGGCCGGGGCGGGGCGGGGCCTTCTGACAGCTCACGCATGCGCGGCCTGGCCGCCCACCACGCCCCCTCTCGGCCACGCCCCCTGTCGGCCCCTCGGGGGGGCCGCATCGCCCAGGGCGCGGGAAGGACGCGAGGAGCTGGGCGGTGCGGCGGGGCGGGGCGGTGCGGTGCGGGGCGGGGCCGGGCACGCCCCTCCGCCCGGCTCCTCGCGACTCCTCGGCAACCGCGCGCCCCGCTCCCGGGACCGCCGCTCAGAACCTCCGAGCGCCGCGCGGCTGGGCTCGTCAGGGCCGCGCTGTCCCAGCGTCCCGGCGGGGCGGGAAGGCACCCCGCCGCCGGTCCCGCTCGGGCTCGCCCGCCTCCCGGGGCCTTGCAGTCTCGCCGCACCTGGAGACCTGAGCCCTCCCCGTCTGCGGAGGCGCCGGTGCCTCCGGACGAGCTGAGGCCTCGGCGGCGCCCGGGCCTGACGGTGGGCTCGCTGGGCCCCGCGACCCTGCTACACTGGGTCAGCCAGGGAGCGCTGTGCTGCTTCCCCGGAGGCCCGCCTGCCCCCCTCTCCCTGTCTCTGCCCTCTCTTTCGTAACAGGGCCTCACTAGGTTGCCCGTGCTGCCCCTGATCTTCCCATTCTCCTGGCTCAGCCTCCTGAGTAGCTGGAATTACAGGCTTCGTCTGAGTAACCGTGCACTCCCCACGTGGATCCCCCTTTAAAAACAATTTCAGAGGCACGTTTCTCTGACATCCTCCCCTGACCACTCCAGAAAGGGTGGGGCTGGAAACTCACATCATTTCCTGTGCTGGTCACACTGAAACCCTCATAACTGTCTTGCTCTCTCCTTTCAGTCTCCCCTTCCCTCTCATTCCCCCACCCCCCGTTTTTTTGAAACAGGTTCTCCTCTCTATGTAGTTCAGCAATCCTCCTGACTCAGCCTCCTGAGTGCTGGGATTACAGGCATTGTCTCTTTAAATATTTGCTCTCACAGTTACCAGAGTTAAGTAGGCTTTTTTCCAGAGACGGATAGATATTTAATAATCCTAACACCCAGCCACCTCCCTGCTAAGGAGATGGATAGCAGCTGGGTTGGCAGGGTGGGAATTTAAGGAGAGCTGCACAGTTTAGTCCCCTCAGTGTGGACGTGGTCGATGAAATGCAGGTTATCTGACAATCCCTGCCTCGGTGATCACCTCATTTCCCTTCCGCCCAAGACTTGCGTATTTTCTCAGTTAAATAAAACGGTCTAATCTTGACTGAGTCCTTGGAAATGTCTCAAAACAGAGTGGCCGCTTTCAAAAGTAGGCTAATCCTGAGGCAGAACAAAGTGCTGCTTTAAAGAAGAAAGAAGGAAGAGATAAAGAACAGTAAGGGAGAGCAGAAGAAATAAGATGAAACTACTCCAGATGAGGAAGCCGGAAGTCGTTACAGGAACCCCGTCAAAGCCACGGTGGAAACTCTTTGAGCAGGGGTTTTGGGTACCGCGCTGCAAACACATTTGCTGCGATTAGGTACTGGTGTTAACCGGAAACGTGTTTCAAGGAGCCACAATATTCAAACTATGAAAGAGAAAGACACTTTTAATCTTGAAACGATGGGAACAGTAGGGCCCAGGACAAAGGGAAACAAGTCAGCAGAAAAGAGGTATAAGTACTGAACAGTATTTTTTTGTTTAGGAAGAACTAAATCTATTTCAGTTTCCTTTAGAGGAAGAGGGAATGATTATAAGACAAAGATTCTCACTATTAAAGGACTGGAACCTAGCAAGGTGTGGGAGAGAACACCTGTTTGTTTGTTTTTTGATACCAGGGATCGAACTCGGGTCCCTGTGCCTGCGCAGCAGGTGGGGAAACCACTGAGCTAAATCCCCAGCCCAAGAGAACACCTGTAATCCCAGCACTCGGGGAAGCTGAGGCAGGAGGATGATTGAGAGTTTGAGGCTAGCCTGGGCTACAAAGAGAGGCCCTGTCTCATAAAACAAACAAAGATTAAAATTAAAAAGGGCTGGGATGTAGCTTAGAGCAAAGGCCCTGGGATCCATGCCCACTACCACACCTGTTCACACACACCCCACTGTGACCTGACACACTTAGGAACCACTCTTACCGGTGGTGTTTTAACCCCTGTGCAGGTTAAGGCTGGAATCACCTAAGGGGTTGGTTTGGCTTCACCTCTCAGTAATATTTAGGGAACACTGATTATGATCTCAGCAGAAAACTGGATACTGCCACTGAATAATCTGGTTACATGAAATAAGGTATTGGGTAAACAGAGCAGAGGTCCTGAATGGGTTTCTATGTAGTGAGAAGCAAGCAACTGCATGCAGGCTTTTTGGCAACCTATGGCACATGTGCCACGGCGGGCTGTTTGTATCATTGAAAGCTCTCAAAGGTTCACTCACCATCCATGCCTTAGGCTATTGTGGCTGCGGTAAAGGCACTATGTGGATTTGGAGAGCTCAGTATAGACAGCTATCGAGATGTCCTCTAAGCCTCAATTTTCTTCTCTTAAAATGGAAATAGTGCTTCTCTCTTCAAAAATTATTGCAAAGATTAAAAAGAGACTATGCACAAAATGCTTAGTACACGGGACACAAGTATTATCTCCCCTTTCCTTCTGCTTTTCCCTATTATACCAAAGAGAGCAATTCTTTAAGCATTTCTGATACAGCAAGTTACCTTCCCTGAACTACAGCCAACTGGCTGGCTCCTGGGGAGTACTAACCAGTAACATTCTGAGGTTAAAAACAAAAGTGTTCAGGGCCGGGATTTAGCTCAGTGGTTCCGTCGACTGCCTCGCAAGCGCAAGGTCCTGAGTTTGAGCCCTGGTACAAAAAAAAAAATTCACTTGCTAAGGACCCAAGAGAGCAGTCAGTAGAGGTTGGAGGGGATAAAACTAGGAAGCAACGTGAGCAGAGTCTGGAGCCAGTTTTGGGGGAGGGGGTACCGGGAATTGAGCTCAGGACTTTGCGCTTGCCAGGCAGGTGTGGTGCCAGGAGCTACATCCCCGACCCTGGACCCAGTTTTTATTTTTTAAAAAATTTTTGGTACCGGGGATTGAACTCGGGTCCTTGTGCTTTCACATCAGGTGGCGAAACCACTGAGCTAAATCCCCGGCCCTGGACCCAGTTTTTATACTTGATCACCAAACTCCCTGAAGATGGGCATGAGGCGAGGAGAAACCAGTGGGCCCGTGGCGAGCACGACAGACCTGCTGTCTCTGAGATTGGGTTTTGCAGAAGTTCCCTTCCTGCAAAAGGGCCAGGGCCTCTCCTATGCCCAAGTGAGCCTGAGGCCTCAGCAGCTATCCTGGAGAGCACGATTTTCCAGGAAGGTGTGCTACGTGATTCCTGAGGGATGGCCAGGCCCCAGTTTGCCTTGCAGCGTTCTGAGAGGTTTCTGTTCCAAAAGTAATTTTTTGTTGTTGAGACAGTATGTAGTTCAGGCTGGCTTCAAACTCACAGCGATCCTCCTGCCTCAACCTTCTGAGTTACAGGTGTGCACCACCACACCCAGCTGAAATGTCAATTCTTTTGGTAAGAAAAACAAATGGTGTCCCAGGTGTAGTGCCACATGCTGGTGATCCCAGCACTCTGGAGGTTGAGGCAGGAGGATTGCCCAAGGCCAAGGCTGGGCTACACAGTGAGTTCAAGGCCAGCCTGAACCACATCACAAGACACTGTCTCAGAAAGAAAAAAAATTAAATTAAAAAATATTGGAGACCATTAACCCAATAATTACTGTTACAGCATGTGTCTAGATGTCCCCTCATGCAGTCACAGAGTGTGTGACGCTAGGATTGACTCATGGTGCAGCGCTAGGCTCAAGGGCACTAGGATTAAAGGTGTGAGTGCTGCCACCCTAAGTAGCCTGGATAAGATATGAGGGATAGAAGGAGCTGTGGTGGTCCCTGGTTGCTTTCCTGCCCTCTGCCTGCCATGGGCTGTTTCTCCTCTGCCATGCCCATCTGCAATGTCCTGCCTTGGTGCCAGCTGATAATGGACTGAAACCTTTACAAACTGCAGGCTAAATACACCTTTCTCCCTGTAACTTTGGGTGTTGGGCATTTTGTCTCAGCAATGAGGAAAGTAACTAAGACAATTACTTAAAAGGTTTTTGGCAATGTCCAACATCATCAATAGTGCCACATTCAAACTACGAATACTGCTACTTATGGCAACCATGGGTTAATCCCACAAAGCTACAGAAAATACCAAAGTAAAATGCACCCAACTAAGAGGTGAGGCTCAAAGCCAAGCTTATGCCAGTCTTCTCTGTCCCTCCAGGCTTTTTCAGTCTGTGCTGCTTTGAACATCCTGCTGGGAGAAGCAGGCGTAACGTGTTCTGTTACTCACCACGGCTGTTTCCAGGTACAGCAGCATGATTATGCAAACAGTCTTTTTAAAACTCAAGTCACGTGTCTACATGTAATTGCCAAACTCTCAGTTTTCTCAGGATTCAAAAAGTAACCGGCTAGACATGGTGGCGCCTGCCTGTCATTCCAGCACTGAGGAGGCTGAGGCAGGAGGATCGCTGTATTTAAAATTGAATTGTTACTTTTTTTTTTAATTCCTTGATTCTTTATACTTGGAAATTACACTGTGACTGCCATGGAGTCAAACCAACTATATCTCCCAGGGGTTTGTGAGGAATTCCTTCCTTCATGTACTTCAAACCATGCTGTCTCAACCATTATTTTGAAAACAAGAGATGTTAAGAATCAAAAATTGAGACAGGGGCTGGGGATTTAGCTCAGTGGTTCCGCCGCCTGCCTCACAAGCGCAAGGACCCGAGTTCGATCCCTGGTACCAAAAAAAACAAAAAAAAAATTGAGACAGAACCAGGTGTGGTGGTACATGCTTATAATCCTAGCACTCTGGGAGGCTGAAGCAGGAGAATTTCAAGTTTAAGCCCAGCATGGGCAAGTTAGTAAGACCTGGTCTTAAAATAAAAACATTTGAAAAAGGCTGGGGATGTAGCTCAGTCCAAAGGCCCTGGGCTTTTCAATACCATAAAAAAAGAAAAAAAGAAAACTGAGCCAGGAGTTGTGGTGCGACCCCAGGAATCCAGAGGATGAGGCAGGAGGGTCAGGCGTTCTAGGCCAGCCTGGGCTATGTATGGAGACCTTGTCCCCACTCCAAAAAAAAGAAGCCTTGTAAAGTTGTTTCCAAGAAACTAAACAACAAAAGTCATCTACTTTGAAACTATTTTAATGTTTCATCACTATCATATTATTAAATGGAATTAAGATGTTATTTGCCTATTCTTATTTTTGTTTGAGACTGGGTTTCACTGTGTAGCCCAGGCTGGCCTCGAACTCATAGCAATCCTCCTGCCTCAGCCTCCCGAGTGTTGGGATGACAGGCATGCACCACCACGGTTGGTTGATTTTAAAGATGTTTGCTAAAAATTACCCAACTGATAGTGTGATCTCAAGGAAATCACTTAAATTCCCAAGAATTGTTTTCACAACTGTTACATAAAGTAGATCCTGATTATCCAAAGACTTTTCAGCCTGGTACAGTGTGCTTTCTTTACAGGAACACAGGCCGCAGATTATGTGCTGGGCTTTGTGAATAGAGGCTGGATGAGAGCTCTAGCTGGGTGATTTAGAAATCAGAAGTCCGCCAGGCTGGGGGTTTAGCTCTGTGGCACCGCACCTGCCTGGCAAGTGCAAAGTCCTGAGTTTGATTCCTGGTACCGGAAAAAAAAAAATTTATTATCTCGCTATGGATTCACAAATCCCTAACCGTAGAGTTAAAAGGACTTGATCCTGCTCTGTGTGCCCACAGGTCACCCTTGTGCCTCTGGGGAACCAGGGCTTCGAGTCAGAAAGAGATCTGGGGGCTTGGTGACTGGGGTGATCAGAGCCCAGCAGAATGGGAATCAGCCAGAGAAATAGGCCCCAGCCCCAGGCTCCTGCCCACTCAGAGCCCCCTGGGAGGGTCACCGTTCTGGAGAAACACTGGGAAGACAACAGCTGCTGTCAGCTCTGAGATGAGAATGCTGAGCGCACAGATCCTGTGTCATCCCTGCGGGAGAAGGTGCAGAACAGGGCAAAACCCGAGGAATTCCCCGTGCTGAAGGGCTCTGCTATGAATACTAAGAACATTTCCGAAGGCAAAATTTACACTGTAGAGGCCTTGATACTTCTCAGGAATCATAAACTTTATCTCAAAACATGGACTATTGAGAAAACATCACAAGAATACCATTTAAAACCGGAAGATGGAAATTTGCTTCTCAAGTATTTTGTTACTTTTTTGATGTTTTGAGACAGGGTCTTGCTATAGCCCAGGCTGGCCTCAAACTGGCAGTGATCCTCCTGTGAGGTAGGCCTCAGCTCCTGAGTGCTGGGATGACAGGCGTGCCCCACCATACCTGTCACTTTTGTTACTTTTTTTTTTTTTGGTACCAGGGATGAACTTGGGATCTTGCGCTTGCAAGGGAGGGCCTGGAACCACTGAGCTAAATCCCTGGCCCACTTTTGTTACTTGTAAAGTCAAGATCTTTCCTCCTGGCCCAGGGGTGGTGGCCCATGCCTGTCATCCCAGCACTCGGGAGGCTGAGGGTAAGATCACCATGAGTTCAAAGCCAGCCTGGGCTGCATAGTGAGTTCAAGGTCAGCCTGAACTGCATAATGAGATCCTGCCTCAAAAAATAAATTATTTAAAAAGTATCATATTAAAAAAAATCTTTCCAAGCTCAAGGACCTGAGTTCGATCCCCAGTACCAAAAAAACAAAACCAAAAACAAAACCAAAAACAAACAAACAAACAAAAAATCTTTCCTCCTGAACACAAGAAAGCAATACAATCAAACAAAGAAAACTGAGAAATGACTTTTGTTTCTGTTTTCATTTTTAGCATAATAAATTACAGAAATCACTGAGCAAATGAAGCTCCTAAATTTTGGGATTTTTTTTTGGTACCGGGGATCGAACTTGGGTCCTTGCGCAGCAGGCAGCGAAACCACTGAGCTAAATCCCTGGTCCATAAAAGTTTTTTTTTTTTTTTTGGTACCGGGGATTGAACTCGGGACCTTGTGCTTTCAAGGCAGGCAGCAGAACCACTGAGCTAAATCCCCAACCCGAAGCTCCTAAATTTGACACCACTCTGATTGAACTCTATGACTTTCCAGGATTGCTCATAGAAAGTGTTTTGTTTTCTTAAAACTTTAATTTGGTCTAGACAGAGTACCTGTGAGTATGTCAGCATGACTAAGCCCATCTATAAATTTATTCTAAACGAAAGAAATAATGTAGTATTTTGGGCACATGATAGTAGTTTTTATATTAGTCATATGGCTTGAGACTCACATTTGACATTCAAAATTTCACCCTCCAGTTTAACTTGTTACTTCATTCTTATATTTGATCTTAACCAAAAGGCCAAGAAGTGATTGTTAGTTCATTCTTTTTTTTTTTTTTGGTACCAGGGATCGAACTTGGGCCCTTGTGATTGTGAGGCAGGCAGTGGAACCACTGAGCTAAATCCAATTCCCGGCCCTTTCTTCTTTTTCTTGTTTTTTTTTTGTTGTTGTTGTTGTTAGTTCATTCTTTACAACAGCTTTCTTGACTCCTAGGACTGCGAAATTTTTTTTTTTTTTTTTTTTTTTGGTACCAGGGATCAAACTCAGGTCCTTGCGTTTGCAAGGCAGGCGGGGGAGGGGGGGAACCACTGAGCTAAATCTCCAGCGCGACTTGACATTTTCTTGTTAGCAAACAAACTGAATAATGGGGTAAAACAACAGTATTTCCAAATAGTTTGAGACTGAATTTTTACTACTTTTTTTATTTAAAAAATTCTTGGGCTGGGGATTTAGCTCAGTGGTTCTGCCTGCCTCACAAGCGCAAGATCCCAAATTCAATCCCTGGTACCAAAAAAAAATTCTCTTTGAGACAGTGTCTCGCTATATGGCCCAAATTGGCCTCAATCTCAGTGATTCTCCTGCCTCAGCCTCCTGGTGCTGAGATTACAGGTGTGCACCACCACACTTGGCTGGATTTCTAATATAAAATGAATATAATGCTGCCTTAAGTCTAAGGGTTACCAGGCAGATAAATACGCAGGATTAAACAAATGCAAAGCATTTTTTTTTTTGCAGTTTAGATGCTTGAGGAGAATACGTGACTTAAATTTCTACACAGTAGTTTATGACATAGTATGAATTTTCGTTTTTCCAAAGCCCTAGTGGTGTATATTTCTGTTACGGCAAAAATAAGTTTATTTCAAAAGGGCAGAGGAATGCTGGG
The DNA here is from genome assembly GCF_053883595.1 of Heterocephalus glaber. Classification (NCBI taxonomy): domain Eukaryota; kingdom Metazoa; phylum Chordata; class Mammalia; order Rodentia; family Bathyergidae; genus Heterocephalus; species Heterocephalus glaber. Next base: position 5,490,180 of record NW_028258316.1, on the reverse strand, counting down.
CGTGGTTGTGCACCCACGTAATCCCAGTACTCAGGAGGCTGAGGCAGGAGGATCACTGTGAGATGGAGGCCATCCTGGGCCACACAGAGTTCAAAGCTAGCCTGAACTGCATAGTGAGACCCTGTCTCAGAAAACCAAGAAACCAAACCAAAACAAAAACCCCCAAAACATTAAAGAATCGGATTATGTCATAAAACACACTACTACTTAGCACTGGTATTCCTGGCGGATTTTATTTTCTCTTTTGCTTAAATGATTTCAAAAAGCACTCACTACTTGTTTGACAAGCTAAAAACAAGAACCTAAAAATTAAATAAACCTGGCTAGGCTGGGCATTTAGCTCAGTGGTTCTGCCGGCTGCTTCGCAAGCGCAAGGACCCGAGTTCGATCCCGGGTACTCAAAAATAAATAAATAAAAATAAACCTGGCTAGTCTATTGGCAACTTTCATAAGCATATTCTTCTATAACTCATAAAGAACAGGGAGTAGGAGAGGTCCTACTTCTGAATCCTTCCATGGAGCAAGTTCTAACGAGTAGAAAAATTTCACCCTCCCTCTTAGAATTGGGAGAAAAAAAAAACAAACAAAACCTAGTTTTTTTTTTCCCGTACCGGGGATCGAACTCGGAGAGAGAAAAACTCTTAAGGGTCGGATTCCAGAAGTGGGATGGAACGGAATGGCATGTGCCAATGCCACACACTAGTCAAGTTCCCGTGATTTCCAGCTCAACCTGGAATGAGCTACCTATTTCTCAGAGCCTCGGTTTGCTTACCTGTCAAAGGAAGTGTGACAACATCCACTTCCTATTTATCAGATTGTTCCAAGAATCACCTGCCAAAAAGAGCCTAGTGAATTGCTTCCTAAGGAGACTACCAATCGTATCACTGCGAGTATTTCCCCTGAATTTACAGTGGGAAACATCTAAGACATCTGTCACCGACAGCGCTGGGAGAAATTAGTCCCATGGACCACCAGGCACAGCGTGGCTGCCACGGAGTGTCCCCATCCTGCGGTCGGTCACGGTCCCCCCGCGAGGCAGAAGGGGTCATGACAAACGCAGCAGGGATTCCCCCTCTCTCCCCCAGAATGGCTTCACTTCTTCGCGCTAAACCAGAAGTCTACACAAGGGAGGCCAACTGAAGGGCCCCGAGGTGGCCAGTTTAGGCCCCGCGCTGGCTTCCTAGAGTCTCATGCTCCACCCAAACGACCACAGACAGTTGTGCTAGGAGCCAGCCGCCGCCGCCGCCACTCCCCGGCACATCCGGCGGCCGCCGCCCTTTTACCCGGAAGTGGGCTGGAGAGGAAGCAGCTGGTGATGCGGGAACAAACATGGCGGCCCTGGCGCCTCTGGGCCCTTCGGGCTCCTGCAGTCTGCGTCTGGCCTCGGGCCTCCGGCTACTTCCGATGCTGGGGCTGCTCCCACTGCTGGCCGAGCCCGGCCTGGGCCGCGTCCACCACCTGGCACTCAAAGTAAGGCTGGGCAGGGCCGGGCCGGGGGCAGAGGCCACTCCTCCAGTACTGGGGGCAACTTCGGCCTCGCGGGGTCTCCTGGCGCCAGGGCCGCCCCGTGTGCTCCCCGGCCGCGACGCTATCGGGGAGGGGGCCGGCGGCGCGGCGCGGAGCCCTCGGTCTGTCTTCGTGGGGCTGGGACACGGGCTGACGGTGGGGAGGGGGCTGTACTGCAGCGCAGCCTGGGCAACGCGGGCGGCCACCCTGTGGTCCCTGCCGGCTTCCGTAAGTCGCTCTTGCTGCTCCCCACCTTCAACTTTATCCCAGCTTCCCTGTCCGCGGTTTCCGTTCTTGCATGCCCTTGTACCCAGCGGTTTTAAGGTTTACTGAACCTTAGCCTCGTTTTCCCGGTTCGGTCAAGGGGTCTCGCAGAATTCCCAGGAGAAATTGCTAATCGCACTTGAAATACGTTTCTAAAAACAAAAAAGAGAAATTTGGGGTAGGCCTAGAATCTTGCTTTATACTGTAACAGTTAAAAGTCCTCAAAGGTTTAATACGAACCTTCAAGTGATTCAGCAGGTTGACATATCTGGGGACTAGAAAAGCACATCGTTATGACTCAGTCTTGTACATTACTTTCATAATACGCAGTTGTTTTTTTTTTTAACAAGTTTGTAGGATTGTACAGAGTTTGTCTTGTAAAAACACATTCTGTTAAAAAAAAATTCTGTTAAACACGAAGCATTGTATTTTATGAAGGCAGAGTATTTTGCAGATCTAGATTTAAAAGCCTGGCCAAATGCATACAGCCATACTTGGTGTCAGCCTTTGTTGTTTACAAATAAATTATTCTGTTGAAAATGGGTTTTTTTGGGGGGGCGGGGGGTTTGAGGTAGGGTCTCCCTTTGTAGTTCAGGCTGGCCCCGAATTTACTACATAACCCAGGCTGGCCTTGAGCTTCTGACAATCCTCCTGCCTCAGCCTCTTCGTGCTGGGATTACAGGCATGCACCACCACTCCTGGCAAACGTGTTTCTTAACCACAGGAAGATAGATGAATTTTGGTTCTTTTTGATAATCTGCTAAAAGCTATAGAAATTCTTCCCAGAGAAGTGTACATTGAAATCTAGACAGAACGTTCATTCTTAGGCTTAAAAGCCAGTGAAGTTTATCTATGGATTCCAACTCCCACATGAATTCCAGAAGCCAGGGGTGGTAGTTTATGCCTCTAATCTCAGCCACTTGGGAGGCTCAGGGAGGAGGATCTTGAGTTCAAGGCCAGCCTGGGCAACATAGCTAGACACTCCCTCTCAAAACAAAAATAAACGCAGGCACACACAGACACACATACCCAGTCCTGGTCTTTAAAATTCTGCCATTATATAGTTTATGATCCTGCGTCTTTAAGTAATGAGCTGAATTCATACAGCTTATAAATTAGAGACAAAGCTATCAGTGGGACACACTGGGACCATGTCTTCTGGCTCTGAGTCTAGTACTCTTTCTACATATCTAGAATTAAAATACCACATGGCTGGCATCATTAGATATCTTTTTTCTTTTCTTTTGGCACTGGGGATTGAACTGGAGACCTTGGGCTTGCGAGGCAGGTGGTGGAACCACTGAGCTAAATCCACAGCCCGATATCTTTTCAATGTCTGTAGGTGGAAAATTTTACCGGCCTTGGTGGTAGAAGCAAACTGAATTTGTGTAATTCTAGTGATTCGTTTCTCCCTGTTGTGCTAAATTATGTAGTGGTTCCGTCTTGGTAACATGTCTCATAAATATCATTGTGCTCATTCTATAATCAATATTGGGGTTGTTTTTTTTCTCTAAAATGTTCTGACATATTACCCAAGGAAATGAAAGGCACTGGGAGAAAGCCCGTCATAGCAGCATTAGATTGTTTTGCTTGAGATTGAAATAGACCTCAATCAGGTTAGAGACCCAAACTGAAGATATCACTGAGTATCCAGAATATGCCTTGATTTTTTTTTCCTGTTTTTTTTTTTTTTTTTTGGTACCAGGGATCGAACTCGGGACCTTGCGCTTGCAAGGCAGTCGCCAGATCTTTTTTTCTTTTTTTGGTATGGGAGATCGAACTTGGGACCTTGTGCTTGTGAGGCAGGTGGCGGAACCACTGAGCTAAATCCCCAGGCCTGCATTGATCTTTTAAAAAAATTATCATGGGGGATTTAAAGTACACCAAAGCAAGAATCATAGGTCATCTAACCTCAGTAACCACCTTCTAGCGGCTAATTCAGCCCCATCCCTATACGCATTTCCTTATTCCCATTTTTTATTTTTTTAATTAGAAAGGAGTCCTTTCATTTTTAATTTACTTTTATTACTTTTCAGCATTCTGGTTTTCCCAGATTTCTCACATTTCTTCTTTTTTGACTTTTCTCTGTTATATTTTTGTTTTTTATTTTTTGAGAGAGGGTGTTGCTATGTAGTTTAGACTGACCTTGAACTTACTATGTAGTCCAGGATGGTCTTTTTTAAAAAATTAATTTTATTGGTACATTTTAGATACACATAATGATCACATTCATCATAGGGAATTTGTACCTGTACATAATATTTCTTAATTTTTCTTTTTTCTCCAAGTGACTCCCCTCCCTTCAGCCCCTCTTCCCCTTATGTACAAAAGCTTTGTTTCCTTTTTTTTCTTCTCTTTTCTTTTCCCTTTCTCTTTTCCCCCTCCCCTCCCTTGTTCCCCTTACCATTTGAACATTTTCTTCCTATTTCCCAATCTATTATACATTTTCATCCTTATTTACCCTTTTGGTTTTTCACACCAGAGAAACTGAGATATTTAAACTTGGGTCTGATTTATTTCACTTAAGAGTATGGTCTCAAGGTGCATCGAGTTACCTAGAAATGTCTCGGGTTAGATTTTTTTGTGTGTGTGTGGTACTGAGGATCGAACTCAGGACCTTTCACTTGCAAGGCAGGCACGGGGCCACTGAACTACATCCCCAGCCCTCAGGTTTGTCCTTTATGGCTGAGTAGCATCCAGTAGTACTCAGATTTAGCTATTATAAACTATGCTACTATAAATATGGGTGTGCATATATTGCTGTGGTATGATGCTTTTAATTCTTTTGGGAAGATACCAAGAAGGGGAATAGCTGGGTCAAATGAAACCTCTAATCCTGGTGTTTTGAGAAATCTCCACACTGCTTTCCACAGTGGTTGCACCAGTCTGCATTCCTACCAATAGTGAAGAAGGGTTCCTTTTTCTCTACAGCCTCTCCAGCACCTGTTATTGGTTGATTTCTTGATAATAGCCATTCTTTTTGGAGTGAGATGGAATCTCAGTGTTATTTTAATTTGCATTTCTCAAGATATCAGTGATGTTGAGCATTTTTTTGTATATTTATTTACTGTTTGTCTTCACCTGAGAAATGACTATTCATTTTAGATTCCCAATTTTGGATTGGGTCTTTAAATTTGTTTTTGATTTTTTTTCCTGGTACTGGGGTTGGACTCACAACCTTGTGCTTGGGAGGCAGGTGAGACACCACTGAGCTAAATCCCTGGCCTTTGGAGGGGTCTGTATATATTCTAGGTATTAGTCTCTGTCTGAGAAACAGTTGACAAAAAGTTTTTTTCCCATTGTGTGGGTTGTCACTTCACTCTGTCTGTTGGTGGTTGGTCTGTCTGTCTGTCTTTCTTTCTTTCTCTCCTCCTCAGGGTCTCACTTTGTAGTTCAGGCTGGCCCCGAACTCGCTATATAGCCCAGGCTTGTGGAGATCCTCCTACCATAGCCTCTGGACTGATGGGATTACAGGTGTGCACCACCATGTCCAACTTGGTGGTAGTTTTTCTTTTTTTTTGGTACTGGGGATTGAACTCAGGACCTTATGCTTGTGAGGCAGGTGACAGCACCACTGAGCTAAATCCCCTGCCCTGTGGCTTAGTCCTTAAATGTAGTTTTTTCCACTAACAGGGAGAAAGTTGAGGTCAAGAAAAACTGTCTTAAGCCGGGCATGGTGGTTCATGCCTGTCATCCCAGCACTCGAGAGGCTGAGGCAGGAGGATCACTGTGAATTCGAGGCCAGCTTGGGCTATGTAGTGAGTGCAAGGCCAGCCTGAAGTATATGTAATAGGACCCTGTCTCAAAAGAAAAAAGGAAATACTGTCTAGACTACAGAGTAAGGTTTCTTTTCCCTCATGTCTTTGTTTCAGCGTGAATGATTAAGAGAGTGGATGTAGGTTGGGTTGACGCGTGTCCCCTGAAATTGTTACCTGGGACCTCTGTAACCTTGTTTGGAAACAGGATCTTTATGGATGAGATTAGATTGACCAGATTAGCGCGGCTTAATTACACCGTGACTGGTGTCTATAAGAAGAGGAGAGAACCCAGACACAGTGATGTGCAACTCCCTTACTGGGGAAGCTGAGGCAGGAGGATCACTCAAGCCTAGGAGCTAAGGGCCAATCTGGGCAAGATGAGACCCTGCTCATAAGAGAAAGGGAGGAAGGGAGGGAGGGGATGAGAGGAGAGGAGAGGACAGGGGCACGGCCGAGGGAAGAAGGCTGTGCAGCGATGGAGGCACTGCTTGGAGGGTGCAGCTGCACACCAAGGTGCACCTGGCAGCACCAGAGCAGCTGGCACGGCGGGGGACTGGTCTGCTTCCTGTCATTGGGACACCAGGCTGCAGGTGGGGTGCGTTGTGAAGGAAAAGTTTACTCTGCACTGCGTTCTGAAGGCTCACATCTGGTGCTGCGCTCTCCCTGGCATTGTGCCCGGGTGGCCCAGGGCGCGTGTGGCAGGGGACGGGGAGCACATGCCTGCGTCTCTGGTCTGCCTCCCTCTGTGAAGCCGCCGGTGGTTCCCACACTGGGCCCGCTCTCCCTGATGACCTTGTCTGGTCCTAGCCCCCTCCCAGCCCCCAGCTTTAAACACCTGAGCTGGATTGAGTTTCCATACTCTTTACAGGTTCAAGGCTGGGCCTGTGGCGCACACCTGTGATCCCAGCACTCAGGAGGCTGGGGCAGGAGGCTCTCCATGAGGTTGAGGCCAGCCTGGATTCCATAGTGAGTGCAAGGCCAGCCTGAACTACATGGTGAGACCACAGCCTCCTTAGCGCTGCCCGTTGAGATAGATGTTATCATCCCTGCTTCCTAGATTAGAGAAAAGAGCTCTGGTGAAGGAAAGGAGTCGGAGTTTGAACCCAGATCCGACTCCTTCCATTTCACCACCTGCACTGGGGAGCATCGGATGCTGAAGCCCAAGGTGACTGTCCAGAGCAGAGCCCTGTTCACCAGACCCTGCCTCCTGTGTGGCTCTCTCTCCGTGTATTGCTTTGCTTTCGGCTTTTTGTCCTGTGAATGAACTGACCCACTCTGAGCTGCTGTACAAGTGTGCTGAGCCTGGGATCTGACCATCCAGCTCCTTAGGGTGCGTCTGCTGCTGCTATCAGAACCCGTCTCCCACGCATAGGTGGTGGTCTGGCCTGGCTCTGTCACCAGAGACCGCTCGTGGTGCCTACAGGCGCTTTTTGCTCCTCATCCCGATCTGATTGCTTTAACCAGGGTCACAAGCTCATACACAGATCCAGGTAGGTCCTGTAGCAGAGCTGGCCTGGGGGTAGCAGGAGAGCAGCCTGTGGGCACGTGCGGCTCCTGCCTCAGCAGGCAGCTGCCCTCGTGTCTGAGTGGGGCCCAGAGGTGCTGGATCTTGTGGTTCATTCTGTTTTTTGTTTCTGTTCTTGTTTTTGTTTTTGTGTTTGAGACAGGTTTTGCTGCTTAGCCCATGCTGGCCTCCATCTTAGAACAATCCTCCTGCCTCAGCCTGCTGAATGTTGGGATGACAGATGTGCACTACTGTCTTAGTTACTTTTCTCTCATTGCTGAGACAAAATACCCAACATCCAAAGTTAATGGAGGAAAGGTTTATTTAGCTCACAGTCTGTAGAGGCTTCAGTCCATAGTCGCTGGCTCCAAGGCAGGTGGTACAGCAGATGGGCATCACAGAGGAGAAACAGTTCAGTGCAGGCAGAAGGCAGCAAAGTAAGCAGCAAGCAAGGGACAAGCCGAGCTTCTTTCTGTCCCTTATATTGTATCCAGGTTAGTTGGATAAGGGCGGTGCCAGACCAATCAGTGGACTGATGTAGTAATCACCCACCCTTAATCCCAGCATCACACACACACTCTGGATTCAGCCACCTCTGAAAAAGCCTCACTTATGACTGCATGAGGCTTTGTGGGGGGGATCTGGACCCAAACCGTAACAACTACCATGCACAACTTCTTTCTTTCCTTTTGTTAGGAGAAACTACAAGTTAAAGTTTATGACAGATTAGCTGGGAACTAATTCAGATTTAAAATCCAGGAGGTTGAAGGTACTAGCTCAGAAGTAGAGCACTTACTTTGCACACAGGGCCCTGGGTTCTGTCCCTGGCACAAAAACAGCCAAAAAGCCACAAACAGAATGCTGTGCTGGCTCATGTGGACCTCTGGGCTGCCACAGTATGGTGCACTTGGGAGGCTGCTAAGGAAGTAGGGGGAGGGGTGACCTTCAGCTTGCTCAGGGATGCCTTGCTGTAGTCCTTGTTTTCTAAAGTTCAGTTTACAAGAAACACTAAATGGAGATGTCTTTACTTATCTGTCTTATGTTAACAATTTAATGTGAAGTTGTGGGGAAGTGAAAGGAAAAGCATTTTTTAAGTTCTGAAAATTGGGTAAAATGACAAATGTCAGTGCTATAAGACAGTTGGGGGTTGGTACTGGGGATCGAACTCAGGACCTTGTGCTTGTGAGGCAGGCGGTGTTTGCTGCAGGAAGTGGCAGGGGCGATGGGAGCATGAGTTGAAGTACAGGGGAGCTGTGAGGGGATTCATAGTAATGCTGTCTGTTACTTAATACATCCAGACCCCCACGCCTCTGATCGGCCCTCACAACTACTCCCAGAGCTACTCCAGTGCACAGTTTGGTAGCGAGAGTGACCCTTCCTAAAAGCCAGACTCCATGGTGTCCCTCCCCTGTCCGTGCCTCTGTGGTTCCCTTTCCCCCAGGAGGGACGCGCAGTCTTTAGCGAGTGTTTATCAGTGTCCAGCTTGATGACATTTGGTGGGTTCCCACTGAGCACACGTAGGACAAGAAAAGACATCTGCAGCCCCTCAGAAACTGCCCATGGCCGAAGGTGCTGATGATGTAGTCCACAGAAACGCAGGCAGGGAGGAAGACAGCAGTCTTCTCTTATCTGGCCTGATGATCCAGAGCAAGCCAGCAAACACTGATGACAGAAGAGGAAGCAGGGGACTTAATATGTGACAGAGGTGATGTCACACAGCCAAGGGGTTAGGAGTCCTGCTTTGAGTGGTCAGCGTGACTGCTTTTCCCCCAGAGAGGAGAGGGAGGGAGGGAGGAGAGAGGGAAGGGTCTGCTTCACATGTCCCCCAAAACAGATTCCAGCTGGGTTACAACGACAGCGTGAAAACAGTAAAATGTCTGAATATTCTATAACCTTGGAATCAAGACTATTTTTATTTTTTTATTATTACTATTTTTTTTTGTGGTACCGGGGATCGAACTTGGGTCCTTGCGATTGAGGGGCAGGCAGCAGAACCACTGAGCTAAATCTCTGGCCCTCAAGACTATTTTTAAAAAGACGTTTAAAAGAATGGTACCTGGAGTAAAGATTCACGGGGCTTTGGGAAGCTACAGCAGCAGGAGCAAAAGTTTGGCCACCCTGGGCTCCGTACTGAGACCCTAGATCAACAGTGTCAAAACTGCTAGGCTTTCTCCAACATTTAAGAAGACTTACATGCCAGAAGATACCACACAGGTTAAAAAAAAAAGACTGGGAAGAGTTACAGCATAAAAATTAAAGATTAGTCACCAAAATCCATAAGAACTTAAAAATTCTAGGAGGAGCTGGATGTGGTAGTGTACACCTGTAGTACCAGAATTCTGGGAGGCTGAGGCTGGAGGATCTCGTGTTCGAGCCCAGCCTGGCTAAGTCAGTGACTCAGTGAAACCCAGTCTCAGAATTTTAAAAGGAGGGCTGGGGATTCAGCTCAGTGGGAAGCCCTTAGATTCGATACCCCTTACTGAGTCCTGAGAGTACATAAACAGGGTATGCGTACATACACATGGCGGTTCTCTCAGAGGCATAGTTTGTGGCCAACAAAACAATAAAGTACGAAGAACACAAGTTGTAATTACCTGTCATGAAGCATTTGAAGTAGAACAGTATTTTCTGTATGACAGGGAACTTTTTGCTTTTGGTTGTATTTTTGTTTCTATTTTTGTAGTTTGGAGTCTCACTATGTAGTTGTTCAGGCTGGCCTTTCAATTTAACTTTGTAGCTCAGGATGGCAGTGAACTCACTACAGCCCTCCTACCTCAGCCTCCCGAGTGCTGGGATGATAAGCATGTGCCACCGCGTCCAGCTACTTCTGGTTTTTAGTGACCTAAGACTTTTCTGTTGCAAGAACACTACAAGTGTGGTTTGTGTTGGGTTTTGTTTTGTTTGAGTTAGTTTGGTTTTTTGAGACAGGGTCTTGCCATGTCGTTGAGGCTGGCAACAGTCAGGAGGCTGCGGCAGGAGGATCTCCTGAGTTCATGACCAGTCTCAACTCCTTGAAGCCAGCCTAGGCTACATAGCAAGAATCAGTGCCCTCCCCCAAGAAAAGTCACAACAAAATGATAATATACTATTTATTGGGTTGTAAATAAAGAGTCTGAGGTGAGTAAAGCACGGATTTGGAGTTTAGAGAATCCTGAGTTATAGTGCCAGTTCTGCCAGCTGTCATCCTCATGGCCGTAAGCAAGGTAGGTTTCCCTGTAGGAGTGCCTCGCTGTGGGGTACCAGGGTGAGGGCCCTCAGCCCTGCGTCCCGCGAAGGCCATAGCCTCCTGCTGTGCGGCGCTGAGGGCTGGGAGGGTACTGGCTGCAGGGTGACTCAGTCTGCACTTCCGTGTCTGGCGCTGTCACCCTGGGACCCTGCCACCCTCCGGGCTGATGACTGGGCAGTGCTGGGCGGCTCTGCCTCCCACTTCTGCCTGGCAGGTGCCAGGGCCTTGAGCGTTGGCAGCCTGGCTTCCCCATGGCTGGGCAGCCAGGTCTCCTGGGCCCCACGGGACTGGCTGCAGGAGATCCCCCACGCCAGCCGTCTCTGCGACGGAGGACTTGGCACCTCTTGGGCCTCGTCTCCTGGTGCGGTTTTGTAAATATTAATTTGCATGTGATTGAATAAAGTTGCATGAGTGAGTTTTCTAGGGCTAGAAGTGGAAGCCAGGGCCTCGGCACGTGCTGGGCTGCGTTTGCAGCTGGAACAGGTGATTGGAGCGTGTGTCCTTCCTGCTAGCGCCTGATCTGGAACCTTGTGTGTCTCTGTGACCTGTGTTGAGTACAGTTGGCAGAGGCGCTTCATACGTGCACTCAGGAGACTGAGGCAGGAGGGTCACCCCGAGTTGGAGGCCAGCCTGAACTCCATAGTGAGTTCAAGGGCAGCCTGAATTACACAGTGAAACCCTGTCTCAAAACACCAGAAAAAAAAAAAGTGGAAATATTTGATCAGGCAAGGGTCCTGTAGACATTGCTGGCAAGTGCCATACTTTCTTTTTTTTGAGGTGGCCTCATTGTGCAGTCCAGGCTGGCCTCAAACTCAAGGAGGTCCTCCTGCCTCAGCCTCCCAAGTGCTGGGATTACAGGGGTGCACCACCACACCTGGTGTAAATGGCAATACTTTCTATAAAAATTACATTTGATTTTTTTCTAGTTATAAATTGGTACATGAACACTGTTAGAAATTTAGAAAATACAGAAGAATAAAAGTGACTGCTCACAGTTCCTCTGGCTCTGACCTTTTCATAGTTTAGTGAATTCAAGTCTTTTATAATAAAACAAGTGAATACATCGGCCTTTAACTTTCTTTCTTTCTTTCGTTTTTTTTTTTTTTTTTTTTTTTGGTACCAGGGATCGAACTCGGGTCCTTGCTCTTAAGAGGCAGGCGGTGGAACCACTGAGCTAAATCCCCATCCTAAGTTTCTTTTTTAACAAACTCGAATCTGTTGGCGCCTGGTTTGGACTCTGCTCTTTGCGCTCCCTTCCCCTGCTAGAGGCCTTGGCCGGCCACAGGGATGCTGCCCTTCCCCACGGGCCTCTGCGGCCCGTGAGCACAACCAGTCTCGGAAAGCGCAGGAGAGTAGGGGTTGTGATGCTGAGGTGATTGCGTTAAACATTCACCTGAAACCTGGAGTGAAACCTGGAGTGACGGGTAAGGGTAAGGAGAAACGGCCCGGGAGTGGGCAGTTAGTGCGAGTAGAAACTGCTGGACGATTCCAGTGGAAACATTTTTTCAGGAAAAAAAAATAGAAACAAACCAAAACAAAAAATAACTAGAAAGCGAGTGTTGTGAAAAGTTCCCAGGGGCTTTTGTCCTGCTCCGGAGCAGCTGCACAGTGGATGCTTGGGAAGTTGGAGCGCCCCGCCTGCTGAGCTCCTGGCCCCGCCTTGCAGAGCGCGGGGAGTTCCTGCTGGAGGATCCAGGTCCCGACCTCCGCCCCGGTCTGCAGTTGCTGTCTGCTGCGCGCTCTTCCTCCCGCTCTGTGGCCCTGCTCGGGGCTCCGGGCCCCGCCGTGGAAGGCTCGGCGTGCCTGGCCTCTGCTGTGGTGGCTGCGGCGGCCAGGTGCTGCTCTCCTGAGAGCAGAGAGGGGGTGGCCGAGTCAGTTTCTGGGGGCCCCTGGTCCCCGGCTTCTCTGTCCCAGGGAGGGAGGGCCTCAAGAGCTTCTGGCCGGCCTGGCCTTCCGCTCTGCGGACTTCCGTCAGCTCCTGGCTGTGCTCCCTGCTCGCTGTGGGAGTGGAGCTTTGCCACTCTGCCCTCTCCCCACCACGCGAAGCCAAGGCCCGCTCTGAGGCTTTAAATTCACAGCTCCAGCGCCAGAGAAACGGGATTCTCAGGGGCCAGAGACGGGGAGATAAGTGGTGAAACCCAGCAGTTAAAGGCAGAGCTCCGTGGGGGAGCTGGGTGGGAGTACAGCAGGTTTATTCCTGTTACGGGTCTGACCCACGGCCTTCTTTTAAAAATTCTTTTATTCTTTTCTTTAATTTTTAGATTTTTTTTGAGGCAAGGTCTTGCTATGTAGTTCAGGCTGGTCTTGAACTCATCATGTAGCCCAGGCTCCTCGCACTCATGGTCATCCTTCTGCCTCAGCCTCCCCACTGCTGGGATCACAGGCGTGCACCATCAGGTCCAGTCCACAGCCTTTTTTTTTTTTGGTGCCTGGGATTGAACTCGGGACCTTGAGCTTGGGAGGCAGGCGGCGGCACCACCGAGCTGAATCCCAGGCCCACACAGCCTTTCTTTACTGGTCTTTGGTGTTTGTGTTAGTTTCCTTCTGATATCTGGGAGATTCGACATTTAGAGATAAAAAATTACACTCACACAGACAAGCTCCGGACTCCCTGAAGGCGCTGCAATTTCAGGAGATGGTTCTTGGCCATTTCCCAGAGTACAGGTGTCCCTGTGGACCCCGCACTGCAGTTTCCCCAGCGCTCGGGGTTTCCTCATGTCGGTGGGCGCTGGCCCCTGACTGACTGACTAGTCGCTGGGATCCCTTTCATGAAGCTTTGTTCTCTGAAAACCCCTCTCATCCTATACCATTTTCAGGCACAACGAACCTTTGTAAGGAAATTACAGGTTGGAGAATTCCTGTGCGGGCGGAGGCGCTGTGTGTGGCCAGCTGAGCGCGTCTCCTGCCGCTCCGGCGCCCTCTCCCGGTGCTGCCCCGCGTGCTCTGCTGGACGCCGGTGCGGTGCTGGGGAAGGACTCAGGGCGACCAAGCCCAGCTCGTCCATCGGCTTGGAGTCCCGCGCCGGCTGGCGGGTGTCCGGAGCCTGCAGGGCCCAGGGACGAGCCGCTGTCCGGTCCTGGTTCCTTCCTAGACCATTGGGGGAAGAGGGGGTCGCACGGCTGCGGAAGCACTGGCCGGCAGGAAGCGGTACGTGGTTTTCCAGGCAGGGAAGTGGTCACATCTACCTGACCCCACCACTGCTCATCTCTAGGACGATGTGAGGCACAAGGTTCACCTGAACACCTTCGGCTTCTTCAAGGACGGGTACATGCGGGTGAACGTTACCAGCCTCTCTGTGCAGGACCCCACGGGGGCCGCCGACAAGGACGCTGCCGTGAGTCCCCCACACCCCAGCCGCAGCTTCCTTACCTTAGGGCAAAGCCCCCTTCAGTTGGTTTTCCTCTTTGTGTTTTGGTTGGTTTTGGTTTTTGGAGACAAGGTCTCGCTTTGTAGTCCAGTCTGGCCTTAAACTTGTGGAAGTCGCTCCTCTTGCCTCAGCCTCCCGAGTACTGGGGTTAGGTGTGTGCCTCCAGGCCTGGCTTTTTTTTTTTTTTAAGTTAGTTTACTTTCAACACAAGTTGTAATTCTGTTTTTTTTTTTTGGTACCGGGCATCAAACTCGGGTCCTTGCGCTTGCGCAGCAGGCGGCGAAACCACTGAGCTAAATCCTCGGCCCATAATTCTTGAATAAATCTAGTAATTAGTGATTTTAGTTGAGCAGCTGTTCCCTTATACAAAATGAATGCAAGAAAGACTGGGGGAAGCCAGGCCTCAGCACCCTCTGCTTGCTGAGTAAGAAAGGTAGGCACGGCAGTGTGGATGTTTACCTCTCCCCGTTGCTCCCACCCTAGATTGGGTTCAGCCTGGACCGCACGAAGAATGACGGCTTCTCTTCCTACCTGGTGAGTGCCCGGCCAGCCTGCCGTGGGAGGGACCCTGGGCCCGGCCCCGTATGCACCCGCAGGTGGTGAGCGACCGCCCTCCCTTCTCAGGGAGAAGACGTGAACTACTGCATCCTAAGGAAACAGTCTGTCTCTGTCACTCTCCTAGTCTTAGACATCTCCAGAAGTGAGTAAGTATTCCCTTGTCCCTTCGGTGCTGGCCGAGAGCTGTCCCTGGCATCTGCGTGGGCCACGGCCTCGAGGAGGTGGCCGGGGGGCTGTCCCCTGTCCCCAGGAGCGGCAGGGCGGGGCATGCAGGGCAGGGAGGCCGTGTGGGCTGAGGGAGCAGTGAGAGGCAGCTGGGCACGGCCCGAGGAGCAGGCTCTGTAGGAAGCAGCTCCCTCGGGCACTGTGCTCCCTGCCTCATGGTGATGGGCACTCAGCGAGGCCTGGGCTGCATCCCAGGCCTCGCAGCCTGCAGAGGGGGAGAAGAAAACAGATCCCAGTGAGATCCCCAGCAGCCAAGTCTCTCAACACATTTGCCCTTGGAGGAACCAGGGGACTTGCTGTTTTCAGGTTCAGCACTTCTCCGCCCCCCGTTGGATTGCTGAGGCGTCTTTGAAGGGGCTCAAGGAGCTGGGGGCTGCATTCAGAAGCAGGGGCGGGCAGGCCAGTGAGGGGGCTGCTTTCCAACCAGGAAAGCCGCCTTGCTCCCCACAGCGCCTTGGTTGCCGCTTAAGAAAGTTGAGTCTGCCAGCCGCTTGTGGGGCCCGGATACAGTTGGCAGTAAGCTCGAGTGCCTGGGTGTAGCCTGGCCTGAATCTCAGGACAGTGACCCCGCTGTCAAGGCCCTGGTCAGGGGCAGGGCAGGGAGCAGTGGCTGACGGTGCAGGCGGGAACCGAGCCTTTCTCCTCTGCTCTGCCCTCCTTCCCTGCATCGTCCTCGGCCAGGTGGCCCCAGCTGGTGATGGCCCTGCTTCCTGTTCCCATGTAGCCAGGGGAGCGGGAGCCTTCCCTCTGGAGGGGGCCAAGCCTGACCGTGCCGACTTTGGTCCCAAGTCTGCCCTGGTGTGGGCACTGCCACTGCCCCTCGGCCTGGCAGGCCTGCACAGCGGGTCTGTGCTGAGGGAGGGCGGAGTGGCCATCCGCACCCCCGGTAGCAACGAGATGCTTCTGCTCTGTTGTGCAGTTTGCCAGGCGTTAGGGTATTTGGGCGGCGTGAGTCCAGCAGCCATGCAGCGGCGAGGACCCTGGCTTGGGAGGGAATTCCAGGCCCTTGCCCGCGCCTTCCTGGCAGTGGCGGGTCACAGCCGGCCCAGGCACTGGGTGAGCTCTCCAACCTGCAGCCCTGCCCACACGCAGGTTCCAGCCCTTCGTCGGAGTCAGCCCCTGTAGAGTAGCGATGGTGGGCCCACTCCGCATCCTTAGGACCTCCTGGAGACGATGGTTCCGAGGCTGCTGCGGCCCTCGCTGGGGCCCTGCTTTGAGCTTTCTTCCTCTTCTCTGGCTCCACCGCAGAGTGAAAATCAGGTCTCCGCCGGAAGCTGGTACCCAGCTGCCCAAGATCATCTTTGGCAGTGGTGAGAACGTCCCCGGGCAGAGCCAGGGGCTGGACACGAGCCCTGAGTCCCGGAGCAGCGGCAACCAGACTCAGAAAGCACAAGGTGAGCAGAGGGCACAGCCCAGCTCAGCACCTGCTCGGTGGCTGACCTGTTCTGGGTAAAGCAAACCTGGTCCGCTGTTGTCTGAGTTTCATTTTGGAGGTTGTACAAAAATGCATAATCCTCAAACAAGGATGTGGGAACTACAGAGCAAATGGAAAAAGCAGTCATCTTTCTCATTCCCAGTCGAATTTTAGTAATTTATGTTTCCTTTTCAGCTTGTGTCCTATGTCTAGGAATTGCTTTTTAGAACTCACAGTCATGTGCGTGGCTTTCTGTCTGTGCCTGTTCGCGTCACCTGAACGTGCTTCATGTGCATCGAATGGCCCATCACAAGCTCACTGTGGGCTGTGATTCCTGTCTCGCTGCCTGTGCCCATGCCCGTGCCCTGCGCCAGGTGCTGCACATGTTACTGTCCCGTGGTGCCCACTGGCACCAGTCCTACTGGTCCCACAGGCCACTGCTGTTTGCAGCCGGCAGGAGCTATTCTCGCCTTCTACGCAGCCTTCATCCTGAGGAGGCGCATTCCATTCCCAGGGTGCTATAAACCTTGCAGCATTGTAGTTTCTCTTTTTTTATCTCCTTCCCTCCATTCCTTCTTTCTCTTCTTTGTGTCTTTCTTTCACTGGGAATTGAACCCAGGGCCTTCATGCTAAGCTGTATCCGCATCCCTTTTTTTAATTACTTACTTTGAGACTGGCTATCACTGAGTGTCTGAGTTGGGCTCAAACTTACAATCCTCCTGCCTCAGCCTCCCAGAGTGCTGGGATGACAGGGGTGTGCTACCACACTGGCTTAGAATTCTTCAGACACAGAAACTTTTATATGTGTGAAACTTTCCTTAGAATTGGTTATTTGAATTGGAATTTGTGACTCAAACCATAGAAGTGTTTTTGAGAATGTTAACACATTTTCAGATTCTTTTACAAATGACTTAGGTGAATTTATACTCCTATTGCAAATATGTAGAAATAGTGTACACACTGCTGTGTCCTGCCCAGTACTGGGCATTTAGTTTTTGTAAAAGTTCTATAATGCTGAGCATGGTGGTTCATGCCTGTAGTGCCAGCTGCTCAGGAGGCTGAGGCAGGAGGATTGCTTGAGCCCAGGAGTTTAAGGCCAGTCTTAGCAATATAAGGGGACCCTGTTTCAAAAAGAAGAGAAAAAACCCCCATAGAATGAAAGGTATAAAAGGTATTCTTGTTCTCGTATTGACATTTATTACCAGGGCTACACATTTTCTTTTTTGTGTGTGGCACTGTGGATTAAACCTGGAGCTTTCTCACTGAGCTATGCGCGGCTGCTCATATGCTGAGTAACCATTTATGTTTATCTCCTCTTTCATTACCTGTCAGGGGGGCCGGGGATTTAGCTCAGTGGTTTCGCTGCCTGCTGCGCAAGCGCAAGGACTCAAGTTCGATCCCCAGTACCAAAAAAAATAAATAAAAATAAATAAAATAAAATCATTACCTGTCAGGCCCATCTGAAGATTTATGTGAGTTCCTTAAAGATCATGTACTACTTGTTATATGATTTGTACATTTTCCCCTCTGTTTGTGAAAACTCAGTCCAAGCTGAAAGCACACAGAGGGGCCGATTGTGTGCCGGTGTGGTCAGGTCTGCATGCTGCCCCTTCTCGTCCCGCCCCATGGTGCCCCTGTAGCCGCCCCTGGTTAGGAGAATTCTCCGCGGCCCTCCCCTTTCCCTTCCCCTTCCTTCCTGCAGAGAGCTCCAGCTCCCCTCTTCGCACCAGGAGACTCCTATGTGGAACCAGGCTCAGGCCCGGCCTGTCCCTCGAGGGAGCCCTGCCCATCCCAGCACACTTGCCGTGGGAAGGCGAGACACTGGCCACAGTGCGGCTCCGGGGAAGCGTTTGCCCAGCATGCACCGGGTACTGGCTCAGTCTTAGGCCCCACACACAAAACTACACGTTACACTAGTATTGGCTCTTCATCTTTCCATGTGTGTAAGTAGATCTCACGTATTACCTGCTCTGTGAACATTTCTTTGTTTGCAAGCACGACCACATAGAAGGTAAGGAAGTGGTTCCACACAGTCTGCAGCAGTGTGCCTCAGATATTCACCATTCGGCTCCCAGCTGGTTCTCCCTGTTGCCATTGATTTGATAACATCAAACACTCTTCGATTGGCTGCTTCTGCAGCTCACAAATTGTTGGGGCCCTGAGGAGCTGGCAGCCCGTGAGATTGGATGGTTTTAACATAGTCACCATGGGGCCGTAATTCATATCTCACTCCTAGGTGGCTCTGAGCCACCTGTGGTACAAGTGGGTGCGTCCCCTCGGCGGGCTGGGATAGTCGTGCATTTATCACCGGCGGTTCAGGCTGGCAGGAACGTGTTATGGACTTCACAGGAGACAAGCTGGAGAGCCTCATAAACCGTACTGCAGGGTGCTGGGCTATGAAGTAACAGCTTTTCATTCTTGTGCTTCCAGATGGTGGGAGGTCTGAAAGAAGCACGGTGGACGCAAAGGTAAGAACTCACTGGCCACCCCGTGCTCAGCTTGCCTGGATGCACGTGTGTGCTGTGTGTGTGCCTGTGTGGAAGTGTTCCCACGTGTGCCTGAGTGCGCGCCTGATCCGCAGGGAGCCAGAAGCGGCTGCATTTTCCTGGGGTCGTCAGCTGGCCTGAGGGTGGCCGAGAGCCCCAGGCAGCAGCTGTCACCAGGCCACGCTGGGATCTGCTTGGGGAAGGGGTCTGAGCACTGGCAGTTTGGAGCAAAAGGTGCTAGCCATCTGCGTGGACAGCAGGGAGAGGTCGTAGACACTGCAGGGCCAGACGAGATGTGGGCACGGACACCAGGAAGCTGTCGCCAGCTTTCCGTCCAGAAACGCAGGGGGATGGTGTAAGCCAGGACCCAGCTCTGAGTCGTGCAGTCACCTCAGCAGGGACCAGGAGCGCTCGTGAGGACCCCGCGTGAGGGGTGTCCTGGCTGGCGTGGGCCCTGGCGTGTGGACGAGGGGATCTGTGGGCTGCTGCGGGAAGGAGGGGGTGGGAGGGCCGTTCGGCTTGCAGAGACGTGGGTGAGAGAGTAAGGAGGGGAACCGGAGTTCTAATTCCCAATTTCGACTTCGTGAGGAGGCGTCGAAGTAGCAAGGTTTCCTTTGGGTCTGTTTGTGTCCCCTGCTGTGCACAGGACTGCCTGCCGCTTTGTGGAGGGAGATTCGCAGGGCTTGGTGTCAGTGGCTTCCGTGGTAGGGATGGGTCCTCCCTTCCCAGGCAGCAGGCGCCTGCTGCACAGAGGGTAATGTGGTCATGCGGAGTCGGGCAGGGCGCCCGCCGGGTGGGCATCCTCGGTCCCCGAAGCTGGAGCGGGCAGGGAGCCAGGGCGCAGGCGCTGGAGGAGAGCGGTCTCAGACCCAGCTTGAAAGGACAGGAGGTTTCCTTTCAGAAGCAGTCTTAGGGTTTCAGAAGAATGTGGTTTTAAAGTTTAATTTAATGAGGGTACTTTTCCTCCTCCCCAGAATCACCCTAAAGCAGTGTCATTTTTTAGGCACCGGCAGAGAAATCCTTCTCCATTCGTAACAACGCCGGGGCCGTCTCCTTTCAGGTATGGCTTCTCGGGTGAGGTTGTGTACGCAGACTTTGTGTCTGCCGAGGAGCCCTGAGCCTGCTCCCTCTGTCAGCCCCGCGGATGACAAATGGCTAGCAGGCGTCGTCCCCGCTTCTCAAGTCCCGGGTCCCCAAGCCTGAACACCTTGCTGAGTGTCCACGTTCAGGCCAGGTCTGGTGGCCGATCCATGGCTCCCTGCCCCTCTGGCCCCACCCTGTGCCCCCTCATGTCCCACGCCGTCACTCTCCTGAGAGGCCCTCGGGCTGAGGGCACTGTGGTTTAGAGAGGAGTTCACAGAGCCCTGGCCTGCCGTGAGGTGCTGGCACGGGATCAGGCAGTGGGCGGTCTCGGAGCTGCGGCCTGCCGGGGGGGGGGGGGCGGCTGGGCTGCCAGTGTAGCATCTCAGGAGAGCAGCAGGGCCTGTCCAGGTCTGTGTGCTGTCCCCGAACAACCACCCTGCCTTTCCCCGGGAGGTTCATGGATGGAGGTGACGTAGTGCCTGTCCGGAGCCTGCACCCTGAGGCGCTTCATTGTGTATCCATCTCTGAAAGCCCCCGTGCACACCCACTCCTCGGATTGCCTTCAGCCTAGACTCTTTTGCCCGTTTAACTCTGCTTGTGTTTCGTCACCTTCGGGAGAACTGCCGACAGTGACCAGAGCCTGCCGTGCGCATCTGCCCAGTCCCGGGCGGCATCCCATCTGTCACCGGCCGGTGAAGCCAGTGTGGCCTGGCCCCTGTCGTCTCCCTGACCCCAGCTCCTCTCCTTTCCCTGCCCACTCCATGTCCTCCCTCAGGCTACCTCGCCCTTCCTGCCCTGCATTGGTTGTGTGCCCGGCCTGGGCCTGAGTCTTTCCAGCTGGCTGGTGTGTCCTGGCCCCAGCCCCCTGCAGCCTGCCTGCTTTGTCCCCACTCCAGCCTCCGAAGCATCTCTGAAACCTTTGTCTCAGTTTTAACCTCCCCTGGATCTGTCTTTTAGAACTAAAAGTTACTGTTTAGAGAAGTTTCTTTTTCTCTACCTGAGCGGACTGAAATCTGTGCTCTCACGTGTACAGATGCACATTTGGGGCATAGTTTAACAGATTAATGCTCGCAGCTGAGTCTGAGAACAGAGCACGGTCAGTAATCACCTTGGTAACCGTCTCCGGTGCAGGAGGTGGAACAGCTCTGGCCACTCAGAAACCCTCCCGATGCTGCAAACCCCCTACAGACTCCACGGTGCCGGGGGTGCTGGGGCTCACCTGCCATCCTGGCGCTGGGGAGGCTGGGCCACGAGGGTCCTAAGTGTAAGGCCAGCCCACCCTGCATGGCTAGTTCAAGGTCAGCCTGAACTTCACAGTAAGACCCTGCCTCAGAGCAGAGCAGCCATCATCATTATCTGCTCCTTTTTTTGTTCATTTACTTGTAGTTCTAAACAGTGTCTTTAAGACAGACTCCTTTTTATTGCTAGAACTTTTTGCTGATAGTAAAAAATGTGCTTAGAATTGACCAAGGAGTCATCCTGTGGTCATGTGTAGATTGTTTCAGTTTACATTAAACTTCATTTGAACCCATGAAATGTAAGAAAAACAGAAAAACGTAGAAAATGTAGCTTTTGTTACTGAAATCATAGGTGTAAAATTTGATGAGGGGATACTGGTCTTTTTCAACAACAAGATGAGCCTCCTTTCTTCTTCAAGAGTGTTTTTACCTAAAGAACAAAATAATACACTTGCTTGAAAACTAGATAGCTGCATCTCAGATCATTTTGGCAGATTTCCACCCCAAACCCTCACAGACATGTTGAGCTGCAATAAAGCAAGCATTGGAAAGTGTGAACTGTAGACTCCAGGTGCAGGTGGAAGGTGTTCACTGCACCATTCCACCCACTTCCGCTTGTCTGTGTGCTCGGACATTGTTCTAAAATACTGGGAAGGGACCGTAGGGTAAGGACACATCCATTTAAGGTCCCTTCTGGGAGAATTTGATTCATCTGTTTTCTTCTGTCCATTAATATTCATCAGTTATTTCTAAGTTTTAGAAACGAGCAGAGGTAGAGTTGAGCAGGGTGGTACATGCTTGTAATCCCAGCACTCGGGAGGCTGAGGCAGGCTGAGCTTCATAGTGAGTTCAAGGCCAGTCCAAACTACCAAAAAGAAAAAGAAATTAGCAGCAGCTTTGAGTACCGTTCAATTTTTTTCTTCACTTTCAGTTTTTCTTTAACATCAGCACGGATGACCAAGAAGGACTTTACAGTCTTTATTTTCATAAATGCCCGAGCAATGAGTGGCAGTCGAGTGACAAGTTTTCATTCAGCCTTGATGTAAGTGCCACCTGGGGACTGTGTTTTGGGGATTTTACCAATGTAAAACTCAAGAGGTCTGTTTTTCTATAAGAAGAGTTGTTTTCAGCTGGGCGTGGTGGTGCATGCCTGCCTATAAACCCAACACTGGGTGGGTGAGGGAGGAGGAGCCCAAATTCAAGCCCAGCCCAGGCAGTTTAGAGATTTAGCAGGACCCTGCCTCATAATAAAATGAGCTGGCCATGGAGCTCAGTGCAGAGGATCACCACCAAAAAAGTTTTGTTTTGTGGTGCCAGGGATTGAACCCGGGGCTTTGTGCACACTAGGCAAGCAGCCTACCACTGAGCTGCATTTCCATCCGCCAAGATCAGGTTGCAGAAGCACTTCGTGAAGAGAAAAGTGGGGCCAGAGGCCCCACTGTGGTGGGCGGGATGCCAGGCCAGAGGCCCTGAGTGGAAGGAAATATGAAGCCAGTCAGGCTGTGTTTCTGCTTCCGCCCCAGTGTGGACAGTGTGGAGGTTCTCCGCGGTGCCTGCTCTCCTCAGTGGAAGCGAAGCCGCTGAGATTCCAGCTTGACAGTGAGGGGTGATCTGTTCCCAAAGTGAAGATCTCTCTCGCGTTGGTTTCAGATCAGGATCGTGGAGAAGAACCCCGATAGCTACCTCTCCGCAGGGGAGATCCCTCTGCCCAAGCTCTACATCTCCATGGCCTTCTTCTTCTTCCTCTCTGGGACCATCTGGATCCACACCCTCAGGAGACGGCGGTGAGCTGACCCCCAGGGCCTTTCACGGAGCTTGGGGGTTGGTGCGTCCCACCTTTTGCCTGGTTCTCCACTGGGGAGGGCTGAGCCCAGCAGCCCTGCTGTCCACATCTTCCCTCAGCAGTGGGAGCCCTCAGGGCACCCTGAGGCCTCTGCACCGGGGTGCTGGCCCCTCCCATTGAGCTGGACTTCTGCCTGACGTCCCGCAGAGGACAGTGCGGGAGCAGGGCTTGTGCACAGCGGAGACCCTGGCCCACCATGGGCGCCCGGTCCCTTTCGCGCTGTCTCTTTCTGAGAGGGGTCAGGCGAGAGGTCCCACTGCCCGCTCCCAGGCCGGCTGATGCTCCCTGCCTGGTGACCCCTGGTGCCTGACAGGAGGAGGCCTGGCTCTGGGCCTTTGTTCAAACCCCCGAGGCCAAGAGCTCCTGGAGAAGGCCTGGGGAGCAGCCAAGAGCAGGGAGAGCAGAGCAGTGATGCCCAGGTAGGGAGCAGCAGCAGTGTGGAGTAGCCTGCTTGTTGTGTTAGAAGGCCAGTGAGCAGGTCAGCAAGAGCGTATGAGTTGCCGCTGTAGTGCCTAGCAGTTGAAATTCAGGAAACAATTAATCTCTGTGGCGATGCTGGTGCTGGCAGTGCGGTTGCCTGTACCCATGTGTCATGATGTCCTTTATGCCTGCCAGGTGGACAGTCCACGTGTGCATGAGGTTATCAGGCAGGGTTACACAGGAAGGAGGAATCCCACGCATTCAGGTCATGAAGGATTTTGTGGGGTTTTTTTAGAGAAACTTGCTCTTTTACTAGAAAAGTAGGAACCGCAGGTCTGAGGCTTTGTGACTTCTGGTCTGCCTTGCTTCACCGTAAGCCTTTCTCCTCAGCTCTGAAAGTGGACAGTAGTAATCCCCCTGCCTTCCTCTGAGTGCTTTTTGTTTTCCATTTTTCTTTTCCTTTTTTCTCTTTTTATTTGTGGTACTCGGGGTTGAACCAAGGGCCTTCCCACTGAGCTCCCTCCTCAGTCCCTGCCCCCCTTTTGAGCCAGGGTCTTGCTAGCTTGCCCAGGCTGGGCTTGAATTTGCAGTCCTCCTGCCTCAGCCTCCCAGAGTGTGAGGATTACAGGCTCTTGCTGACACACTGGGCTCCGCTAAGCACTTGAGATCCTCAAATCTGTGTGATTTAAGCTGAGGGAGCCTTGCAAATCAGGGTGCTATGCAGGTAAAACTGCTTACCTGCCAGCTGTTGCTGCTGTTTTCACTTCCTGCACTCGGTGATGGTGAGGCACTCTCACTGGTTCCCCGGTGCAAAATTGTGACAAGAGTTTCAAGTGTCTGGTTACACGAGGCTGCCCCATTCTGCTATGTTTGGTGTTTAGCTCCTTGCTGATGGGTCAGCTCCACACAGAATGGTGCAGTTGAAGCACCCCATGCTTTGCAGGAGCCTCAGAGCAGCTGTTAGGCTGGGGACTTGAGGGGCTTGAGGACACAGGACCCCCTTTGGCCAGGCATATCTCCGAGGTGGGTCCTTAGAGCTGGAAGGACGGAGGGCATCTGTCACATGAATTTATGGAGGCCTCACAGAGCTGGGGCTTCAGCCACCTGACAGGCTCCTTTCCGCCTGTAAGTGTGGTGGCCCCGGGTGTGGGGCAGGGACTCAGGGCCTTGGGTGGTGGGGACAGGAGGGAGGCGGCCGATGACTCTGGAGTCCTCTCTGTGTGGGTTCAGCTCAGCTCAGCTCAGCTCCTCTTCTGGCAGCACGTTGGGGTAGGGTGCCCCGTTTTCAGAAGAGGTCACTGTGGTCCCTCGAGTTGTCAAGGGAGATCAGTCTTCAAGCCCAGGCGGCCCTGGCTTCGTCCCTGCCACTGTGTGGGGTCTCTGCTGGGGCCCACAAGTCAGGGCTGCCCGGATGTGGGGGTGAGCGCGGTTCAGTCTGCACGCTGGGTGACTCTCATGCTGTGCAGTAGTGACAGGCTGCTCGGCCTTCACTTCCTTTTTGACCTGCAAGTCATGGGCACAGGAATAGGACGGTACCAGGGACGTCAGCCTGAAGGGAAGCCAGTCAGTGTGTGTCACCCCAAGGTGTGTTCCCTCCCCTCTGACCCTGCCCTTCATTTCCTGTCCCTCTCGTCCCTGCCGGCTGTGGGTCCCCCTGAGTGCTCAGCAGACAGCCTGGGTGTTTGTGGATTCTCTGGGGTTCGGATTGGTGTCTCGTGTGCTTTAGATTGATGGGGACCATGCAGCCTGTGGTGTGCCCTCCCCATCCAGCCACACTGCGACCCGCGGGGGAGCAGACCGGAAGGGGTGTGCTGGTCACGGCCTGCCTCAGCCATCAGGTTTCTTTCAAGGCCACCAGAGGGTCCCGTTTGCCTGGCTCGTCCGCTGACGCCTGAGTGTCTGCTCGCCCGAGGGGGTGCACTAGTGCCCCGCAGGGTTTGGGTTTCTCTGGATGGTGGTGCGTGCACGTGTTAGCCTTCACGCCTGCCTGTGTCCCTCGCCATTTCCTGTCAGCTTTCTGTCCTTGTTGCCTAGCACAACGCTGATCCTCCTATGTCTTACCCATTGCCGTTTTCCCCCAGGTCTTGAACTACCCTGTAGTGTTACTGTTGAATGAAAATCTTTCATTTTAGTGCAGTTGAGCTATCTAACTAGTTTCTAGGCAGTGCCCTTGGAGGAGGCCTTTTCTGCCCTGAGGCTATGGAGTGTGCATTGTGTTGGCGCCCTGAAATGTCCCGAATCTCCCCGTCTTCTTTCCTGTGAGCTCAGGGTCACGCTGGTTTCCCGTGCCCCCCATCGGTGTGGTGTCAACTGCAATCATCCTGCAGCAGGCGTCTGCTCCAGTCTGTCTGTGGGCTCGCTGTCCTCTGCCCTGTCGGCCCTTCTGTCTGCAGACAGCGACACCTCAGTGCCACACACCTTCCCCCTCACTCAAGCCCTTCTTTGCATACTTTCTTCCAGGTTCTCCACTCTTCTCCATGATGGTCCACGGGTCCTAAAGGCAGGGGGTGAGGGGGACCAGGAGTGAGTGAGGGCAGAGGGCGACCCGCGCTTCCCCCTCACCGCCGCTGCCTCCTCCTCACACTGCTCCCTCCTTCAGTGGGCCCCACACTATTTCGCACACCTGTCTGCCTCCTCCTGCCGAGCTGCTTCCCGCGCTGCTTCTCGGGAGGACACTTCAGTGTGCAGATTTCCATGTGGTCAGGACTGAGCTGCTGTGTCTCTGAATCCACCACATTCAGTCATCTGCAGAGACACCTGAGGCCTCTGCCCGAGACCACTGCTACCTCAGAAAGTGCCGGGCTTGGTGGCACATACCTGTCATCCCACCACTCAGGAGGCTGAGGCAGGAGGATCACAAGTTCCAGGCCAGCCAGGATGCATAGTGAGCCAAAGTCACCCTGTGGTGTGGAGCAGAAGCTTGTCTGTAGATAAATAAAGTCTGTCCACACATACTTCCGAACTTGGTGTGTGCGGTTTGCTTTTGTGGTGTGTCCTGCCTGCCTATGAGTGCACCTGGTGCTTTGGCTGAGCTTGAGAACCTTCTGCTAACCCCTCTCTGCTTTTGCAGGAATGACGTGTTCAAGATCCACTGGCTGATGGCAGCCCTACCTTTCACCAAGTCTCTGTCCCTGGTGTCCCATGCGGTGCGTATTAGCGTCCTGAGTGTGGTCCATGCCCTGCCTGTGTGTGGGGGAACTGGAAGCCAGCCCCGGGGAAGTGACTGCAGCCGTCCGGATGCTAGGCCCATGACAGCTGGTGCTACATAGAGCCCGGGGCTGTTCTAGAGTCCTGGCTCCCTGGTTTTACTTCCTTGCTTCCACTGTTTCTTTTTTTTTTTTTTTGGTACCGGGGATTGAGCTTGGGACCTTCTGATGGCAGGGCAGGTGGTGGAACCACTGAGCTAAATCCCCGGCCCTTCCATTGTTTCTTGAGGCGAGCATACCGCCTGCTCAAGTGTTTCCAGGACTGCCTTCATTTTCCAGTGCTCCCTCATGTTCCTGCTGGATTTGAAGCTCAATGTTAGCTGACTTCCCTGAGAGAAAATCCATACTATAAAGATTGAGGCGTAGAATGAGCTTCCAGGCAGCATAGAGTCCCACACCTGTGGTCCTGGAGTCCTGGGAGGCCAGGGCAGGAGGATCACAGATTCAAGCCCAGCCTGGGTAACTTAGAGTCCGTGTCTCGGCAACATCTTCAAAGAGGAGGTAGCGTAGTGGTAGTACACCTGTGTAGGATACAGAGACCCTGGGCGCCAGTCCCAGAACCGCCAGAAAGCCGAGCTGGAGCAGAGCAGAATCGAGCTTCAGCTTTGAGTCTCAGGAACCTGGTGCAGGTGGCCATGGACTTGGCCGGGGGGAGTCCGTGCTCTCCCTGTCTGTGGATGCATAAGGTACGCATAGACCGCCCTTGGGCCACCTCCCTGCTGCACTTGAAGATGATGTCAGGGGAAAAGTGAGACCATGTCTGGGTACAAGGTCAAGAAATGACCAGAAAAAGCCACAGTTACTGGGGATCCGGTGAGAGATTCTTTCTGGAGTAGCATAGGTAGTAAGTGATGGTCGCTTCAGCATCCTTTTTCCTGTCGGTACTGGACATTGAACCCAGGGCCTTCACCCTGACCTCCATCCTCAGCTCTTTTTATTTTTTACTTTGAGACAGGGTCTGGTTAAGTTGTTCAAGCGGGACTCAAACTTGAGGGACACTCCCGCCTCAGCCTCAGTGCTGGGATTATAGGCAGATGCCACCTCTTCTGGCTGTACATACAGTTCAGAGAGAATGAAAAGTGTGTGCGTTGCCATTAGCCTGGGGTTCTACCGGGAGGCATCTGGGGGCACTACTGAATCTTGCCACTTTAGTTAGCATGCATTGGTGGCCTCAGCTGTCTCCAAGTGTACAGGAGCTTTTTTAAAAAAGGAAAAATAGTTGAAGCCAGGTGATTAATTGTAGATTTTTTTTCTTTACTGGGTGGGCTGATTTATTTGCTGTGTAAGCAGCAGAGGTGTGAAGGATAAAGATCTTGGCTGGAATGTTGAAAAGACCTTGTGGCATTTAAACCTGGGAGGTTCTTAAGGAAAGAACAGCCAGCCATTTGCCAGCGATGATTTGTGCTGGGGAGCACCTGGCTGGGCCTCGGCGGCACCGAGTTTCCAAAGCTGCCCGCCACTTGCTAGTGCTCATGCGGTCCCCAGTGGGCCTCGTGGTGAGGGGTCCTCCCAGGTCCTGTGTGCTTCTCCACACGCTAGGAGAGGCCCGATCCACCCTTCTGACCCGCAGCTGTTGGTTTCAGATCGACTACCACTACATCTCCTCCCAGGGCTTCCCCATCGAAGGCTGGGCTGTGGTGTACTACATAACGCACCTGTAAGTCCGCGGGTGATCCTGAGCGGGTGTGAGCAGGTGTGAGCGGGTGTGAGGCCTTGGCGGGCAGGCACGCTGGGGTGTGGCTCGCTGCTGGAGCTTTTGCCTGAGCTG
This sequence comes from Heterocephalus glaber, assembly GCF_053883595.1. NCBI lineage: Eukaryota > Metazoa > Chordata > Mammalia > Rodentia > Bathyergidae > Heterocephalus > Heterocephalus glaber. The sequence goes on along the minus strand of NW_028258316.1, from coordinate 5,462,314 downwards.
AGCACGGGTGGCCGAGGCCGTGGATTCAATCCCTAGCACCATAGAAAATCAGGAAATCAGGGAAGCCGAGGAGGCGGGCAGGTATGGCCCACCCTGAGGTGCCCGCGCCTGCTCTCCTGGGCCCCGACACCCAAGTGTGTGACCCTGGGGGGCTGGGGGACTTGGGGCTCGGGCTGTTGCTTGCTCCTTCCTCCTCCCTGCAGCCATTGGTGGTTCAGGCAATGCAGTGCAGTGCTGTGTGCGCACCTTACAGGAAGTGTTGCTCACGTGAGATGCCCTTCCTGAATCTGGCTGCCTGTCTTTTGCAAGGAGCAAGAGTAGAGGCCCATGGCGCCTGCGCACTCTGTTCTCTCCTAGTCTGAAAGGGGCGCTGCTGTTCATCACCATTGCACTCATTGGCACTGGATGGGCTTTCATCAAGCACATCCTTTCCGACAAGGACAAGAAGATCTTCATGGTTGTCATCCCACTGCAGGTACAGGAGCCCCTGCCGCGTGGCAGCTCCAGGGCGGCCTGGGAGGGGAGGTCAGCGCCCAGATCCTGCAGCTCCTGGCACTGGGGGCTGGAGATCAGCACCGCCTCTTTGGGTTTTCCCGGCCTGAGACTTTGGTCACCCACCGTGGCGGGAGGCACCGGAGTCCTGTCTTCTTTAGAAGCCTGGGTACCCGGTAATCTCCTCAGCACGGAGCTCTGGGGCTGTGATGGACACCAGTGGGTTTCAGCAAAGTGGAAGCCTCTCGAGGGCTGGGGGCGCCCTCGCCAGGTCTGAGCCCGCTCACGCTCCACGGAGCCCACCCTCATGCGGAGCCTTGGCAGGGCTCCGAGCACAGTCTGGATAGCGGGACAGCGCTCGGGGCCCCAGAGGCCCAGCGGGCAGAGTGGGAGCAGGGCCCCCCACTGGGCCATGGGCGGTGCGTCCTCGCATCACGTGAGTGGCGTGGAGCGGGTGCTGTGGCTTCCTGAGGTCAGGCCAGGGCCCACGCCGACTGGCCCGGGGTTCAGGGGGAGGCAGAAGAGTAGGGCAGGGCGTCTGCGAAGCAGATGCCGAGGAGTGTGGGCAGCTTGGGCGGCCACACTGAGCACCACGGCCTGCCTCGGCCTCCCACTTTGCCCAGCCCCCGCCTGCTCCCTCCCAGCCTGACCTGGCCCTGACGGGGCAGGGTCCGTCCTGCTTGCCTGCTCTGCTCCCCTGAAGGTGAACACACAGGGTTACAGGTGACCTCTGAGGGGAGAGTGGTGAAAAGCGAGCACGAGGCAGGTCTGGGTGCATGGGTGCTGGGCCACTCAGCAGCCTTGAACGCCAGCGCAGTTCACACCGCTTCCTTCTGAAGGCCAGGGGGAGGGATGGAAAGCTGCTTTCTTGTTAGGGTGTCTTTCATCGTGCCCGGGATGGAGCGCAGGGCCTCGCCGCTGCTAGGCAAGTGCTCACCCCCAGTGCTCTCCCACCCGCATGGAAGGGGCCTGAGGAAGGGCTGGCCGGGCCTGTGCGGGGGAGCCCGCGTGCCCTGGGGACTCCCGCCTCAGACGCTGTGAGTGAAGGACAGTGGCAGTGTGTTGAAGGAGGAAGAAGTCAGAAGCTTGTCGGGGAGGCTGCTGCAGTGACTTTGCTGTATTAAGTGCCGCTTCTGCGGGGTGAGCCTGTCAGTGCTACACAGAGTGAGAGCCCGCCCTCGGGGCTCTTGACACCAGCGCAGCCAGCAGCTTGCAAGTGTGGGGAGCGCGACCTCCCAGCAGGCGGCGTGGGCTTGCTGGGGACTCCCGTCTGTGTCCACACCTGAGGGCCGACCTCAGTCGGGCCTCCCCGAGCTCCGTGCTGTCGAGGGCTGGCAGCTGATTCTCAACCCTGCTAGGAGCCCAAGTACAGGGCTCGTTCAGAGGCCCAGCTTTGATTGGGATGCAGAAGCAGGACGTGGCTGCGGAGCTGCAGTGCTCAGTGTAGGGAGGACCGGGACTTGGGTTGGCCCTGTGCAGAGCAGCTGGCCACGGGGCTGAAGAGCAGAGTGTCTCAGTTACCTGTCCCTGTGTCACCAGCTGCCTAACGCCTGGTGACTTCAGACACAGCAGCCATTCTGTCCCCGCTGCTTGGGTGAGACATGGGGTTGGACATGGGGTGCCGCCTGTGTGGTAGAGTCAGAGTCGGGCAGCGCTGGGGCCAGGAGATCCTCGGGTCTTTACTGCTGGCAGCGGGGGATCAGTGGGACATATACACACAAACAGCGGGGCCCGGGATGTCTTCTGTCTTGGTCCGATTTCCCCAGCATGGCAGTTTTGGCTTCTTTTTTTTTTTTTAGTTTTTTTTTTTTTTCAGTTTTGGCTTCTTACAAGAAGGCTTGGTGTGGCGATGTATGGGTGTGATCCTGGCACTCTGGGAGGCTGAGGCAGGAGGACTACAAGTTCAAGCCCAGCCTGGGCAACTTAGTGAGACCCTGTCTCAGAAAGAGTGCGGTGGGGCTGGGGACGTGGCTTAGCGTGAAGGCCCTGGGTTCAGTCCCCAGCAGTACACACTCACACTCACACATGCACACACACAGGCACAGCCCAGGGGAGGGCTGAGGGGAAGCTGTGTTCCCCTGGGCATCAGCAGTGTCACACCACCGCTGGCCCCAGGTGGGGCCCTGCCTCGGGCTACCACATATCCAGCCCCAGCGACCTCTCACGCCCCGCAGGTGCTGGCGAATGTGGCCTACATCATCATAGAGTCCACCGAGGAGGGCACGACTGAGTACAGCCTGTGGAAGGACTCGCTGTTCCTGGTGGACTTGCTGTGCTGTGGTGCCATCCTCTTCCCCGTGGTGTGGTGAGTGAGCTGGCCCAGAGCTATGGGCTCACCGAGGCCCAGTGTCTGGGGGGCCGTGTCCTCGTCCAGTCGTGCTGGGTCCTGGGAGCTGGCCCGGCACCTCACTGAGGCACAGGCGGCCGCCTGGGAACAGAGCCCAGGAGCCTGTGACAGGTGGAGGGCCAGCTGAGTTCTTGGGAGTGACCGATCCCACACGCCCCAGCCGGGGGAGAGGCCCGGACCCCTGGGGCTTGCAGCTGCAGCTGCGCTCCCTGTGCCCTCCCCGTCGCCTCCAGGTCTCCAGGGTGTGGCTGAGAGGGAGCAAGCTGGAGGAGCGTGAATGATGTGGCTCCCTGTGCCCCTGCCAGACCCACGGCGCTGGCGTAGGGAGGGACTCCAGTCTGTGAGCGCCTAGGGCAGGAAACAGAAATGCAGATTGGTCTGCTAACCATTGTTCTCCAAATGTTTATTTCTAGGTCAATCAGACATTTACAGGAAGCGTCCGCCACAGACGGAAAAGGCAAGTTCCCGGGCACTGCCTCTGCCACTGTCCCTGAGGTGGGGGCTGCGGTTCTTGGGCAGGCGGGTCCTGCGCGATAGGAGCAGCCCTCGGTGGGTGGTGGGGAGAGGGGGACCGTCACCCACCACCGCTGGAGGGGACTGTGGGGCTGCAGTGTGCTGAGGCGACACTCTGCGTCCGGAGGCCTGTGGTCCTGGCAGCCCAGTGGCCCTTGCTGGCTGAGGACGGGAGGCCTGCGGACCGGGTGGCTCCGCATAGGGCAGCCCTCCTGCGGCTTAGCACTCAGAGGAGACGTGGGGCTTTCAGTTAGGAGGCCGGGCTGGAAGGAACAGTTAAAACGACCTGACATCCTAGCACTGGTGTCCTGGGGACCTAGCTGAGCCCCGAGTCTCCAAAGAGGCCACGCACACAGCAGCGTTGTGCACTCCTTTGCCTGGGGCCCCAGGTGGTGCCCAGGCAGGGCTCAGGTCAGAAATCATGTGCGGCGCGGAGGGTGGGCTGGCCTTGGGAGCTGCTTCTCAGCAGTGATGTGTATGAGTGGATTCGTATTCTCACTGAAGTTCTGTTCTGATTGTAAAAGTCAGGCGACCTCACTTGAGAGCAACCGAAACAGTGCCAGGCTCCAGATCTTACTTCTCAGGCTCCACCTGCCCCATTCTGCCCTCAGTTTTGCGTCGTCAGTTCTGGAGGTGGAAGCTGGGCCCGGGCTCAGTGCTTTGCCCCAGCTGCAGCCCCGGAGCACGCGTCTCTAGGACACTGGGCCGAGACCAGGCCGCTTCCCAGCAGCGTTGGGCACTGTGCCCACCGCCATCCCGCTCCAGTGGCTCACGGGGGCTGCCGTGTGGTCTGTGCCACCTCTGAGGGGAACAGATGGATAGGGCGAGGGCCCAAGCCCTCCTGCGGCCCTTACCATTTGGGGAGTCTTATTTTTTACCCTTCTGTGCATGTTATGTAGAAAGATGGTTTGGGTTTTTTTTTTTGGTACCGGGGATCGAACTCGAGTCCTTGAACTTGTGAGGCAGGCAGCGAAACCACTGAGCTACATCCTGGGCCTGGTTTTATTATTTTTATAATTAATGAATAGGTTTGTTTTTTGATACTAGGGATCAAACTCAGGACCTTGTGCTTGTGAGGTAGGCACGTTGCCACTTAGCTAAATCCCCGGCCCATAAATAGGGTTTTTTGTTATTTTAATGTATTAAGATGAGACTTTTTAACTTTTCATCTTTATACACTTTGTTCTCTCAGAGTTAGTTTTTCTGACCTTTCAGCTGAAAATATAAAATCCCAATCGGGCAAGGGCAAGGCAGTGCACACCTGTGATCCCAACACTCTGAGGCTGAGGCAGGAGGATTCAAGTTTGAGCCCAGCCCGGGCAACTTAGTGACACATTATTTTATTTAAAAATCAGAAATAGGGGCCGGGGATTTAGCTCAGTGGTTTTGCCACCTGCTGCGCAAGCTCAAGGACCCAAGTTTGATCCCTGGTATCAAAAAATAAAATAAAATAAAAATCAGAAATAAAAGGCCTGGGGGTGCAGCTCAGTGTGAAGGGCCTGGGTTCAGGTCCCATTACCAGGAAACCCAAACAAGGCAGAAACCTGCACATAACCACGTTTCTCCTCGCCTTCCCCCTTCCCAGTGACCCCTCCTCTGCCCCCATCCCTCCTCTCGCCCTTTCCACTCGCCCAGATCCACTCCCAGCTGAGGCTGCTCCCCCAGATAGGGCATCTTTGTAGGGCCTGCCTGGGGCTGCAGTGCAGCTCCCCTGGAACAGGTTGACACTGGCTGCCCGGGGCACTGTCTCAGCGTGTCCACCAGGGGGCAGCGTGGGGCTTCCTCGGCGAGAGCAAATACCACAGCAGCATACTGGCTCCGTTTCCATTCTGCTGAGGAAGCACCCAGCTCTTGTGAGCCAGTGCCACAGACCCTTAGAGGCTGGGACTGAGCAGATTAGAACGGGGGAACCTCTCAATGGCAGCTTTCGAGCGCCCTCCTTGGCCTTGTTCATTCCATGATTTGAAAATGGTTGCGCTGGGCCAGGCGTGGTAACAATGTGTGTCATCCCAGCACTCGGAGGCTGAGGCAGGAGGATTGAGTGCGGGGCCAGCCCGGTGAGTTCAAGGCCAGCCTGACCTATGTAGCCAGACCCTGTCTCAGAAAAACCAAAGAATAAACAAGTAAGAAAATGGTCAAGCTTGTGCCACTCAGGGGTCGAGGAGCCACGTTCCCACGGTGGTGTCTAGACCAGGGCACTGCGGTCCATGCCAGCTGCTGGCTCCATGTGCTTGGCCCTCTGCATCTTGCTTCACCCCCAGCCCCCTCTCCTAGCTGGATGGCGCCCAACTCATTCCTGGGATCTCACTGCAAGGCGTGACCGTGACGTGGGCTTCGGGGCCTTGGTTTCAGTTTGGGTGCAGTGCAGGCTGGGTAACTGCAGCCCAGGGAGGCCGTGGCCACTCTTCCCGTGAGTGTGTCTCGTGTACTCCTTTGTCTGTGGGTTCTGTTCACTGAACCCCAGGGGTACACAAAGGGAGGCGCGAAGGCCGGAGCGCGGCACCCTTACCGCCCTGTCTCCTGCCCTCGCTGTCCTGTCCTTGGGATCGGGAGGCCCTGTGGGGCCTGGCGCCCACTCTGCTCCCCCGTGGTGCCGCTGCCTACAGCACTGCGCCCTCTCCTCTCGGCGCTGTGTGGCAGAGGGGAGGTTGGGGGAATCCGGAGGAGGCGGGCCTCCCCCGGGCCACAGGAGAGTGGGTCGGGCGGCGCTTGTCCCCAGGGCCCTGGGCCAGGCTGCCCTCACGGTACAGCACCAGCTCTCACTGCGGGCCCCACGGCCTGGCCCCGAGCCCCACGGCCTGGCCCCGAGCTGTCCTGTAGCCATTGCTTCTGCATGGCCACCTGCTTGTGGGGGGAGAAAGGGCTCACGTGGCTGGTGAGGGGCCTCAGTGCTGCTGCGGGGACTGTTGCTGGGCTCACAGCAGCAAGTGGCCTCGATATTGCGGGCCCCAGCGAGTCTTTGGGGGCCCGGCGCGCCCCGCTGCTCCTCCGTGTAAGGGCTGGGTGCGGTGGCCATTGTGGGCCCGCGGCTGCGTGGGGAGCAGGTGGCCGCTGGCTTCTCAGCCTGGGCGTTGGCAGAACCCCCTTAGGGTGGAGGCAGTGAGCTGGCACTCGAGGAGAACCATCAGTGCTGCCAGTGATGAGACGCGCCTGCACGGTAGGGAAACGCGTCTGCCACGCAGGCCTGGTCGCTCTGGTTCCCACCACACCTCCCACGTGACCGGGGCGACTGTCAGCAACAAGCTCTTGAAACGATTTGTGAGAGCTGCTCTCTGGCCGGACGCGCTGCTCTCGGAGGACGCCAGGTGGCAGTGGGCCACGGCGGCTATGGGCTAGCGCGGCTAGCACGGCTGGGGAGCAGTTGGAGGTCACCTGCGGCAGCCCCACCTCCTAAAGCCGAGAAGACTGCTCTGGGAAGTGGCGGCAGGTGCCTGTGTCCCAGCCACTCAGGAGGCTGAGGCAGGAGGATGGCATCTCTAAAAATCACAACAGCATGTTCTCAGGCGTCTGGCAAGGTCTCCTGCCTTCCATGGGTTCATAGACCCAAGGTTTAAGACTCCCCGCTATCTTTAGTGTCTAGGCTGTCTGGGGACTCACTGTGTAGCCTAGGCTGGTCTCAAACTTGAGGTCCTCCTGCCTCAGCCTCCTCGGCAGTGACTTGGATAGAAATGTGCGAATGCAGTCATGGTGTCCCCGACCGATGCCAGGAGAGACCAGAGTGGGTACCCCGGGGGGCTCCCACAGCTGCTTCCCTCACTCTTCCTAATTTCTCTTTCTACTCCTCCCCCCTGGGCTGGGCTTCAGAGTGCTTGCCTCGGGGCCTTTGCTTTTTTTCTCTCCCTTTCCTGTGGGAGAACGGCCCGGCGCATTCTAGGCTTCCCAGTCTGTGGCAGTGCTTTCCCGCTGTGTGCAGTCTTCGCCGCCCTGCAGCCTGCACAGAGGCGCCCTCCTCCCCTCCCCAGGCCTGGAGGCCACCGGTCCATCCCTGCAATGTGACCACTGTGGGTTTTCCCGTTTCGCTGTTCGGTGCCTGGCTGGCTGCAGTTAGCTGCGGTTAGCATAGCTCCCTGAGGCTCTCAGGCTGTGGAGGAGGCAGGATTTCTGTGTACCAGGGCTGAGTGACGACTCGCTCTGTGTGAACCACAATGCTCAGCCATTCGTGTGTCTGTTGGCAGACATCTGAGTTGCTTCCCTGTGTTGGGCTGGTACTGAGGATCGAACCCAGGGCCTCTGCACTGAGCTACAGCTTCTGCCCTTTTTATTTTGAGGCGGGGTCTGGCTTAGTCCCTGAACTGCCCAGGGGGTCTGCCCAGAAGTGGGCTCCCTGAGTGACGTGGTGACCTCGCAGAAGTTCTGAGGAATCGCAGTTTCCCACAGTGGCCGTGCCATGCTGCGCTCCCACCAGCTGGAGACAGATCTGTCTGTGTCCTCAGCAGCACGTGCTGCTTCCCAGGCGTCCTTTTCTGTGCCTGGGCCGAGGCCAGAAGCCAAGACCCCACTCATGCCCAGCGCCTGCTCCCCGCTGGCCTGCAACCCGGCCTGCTGTGGTCGCCGTGAAGCGGTGTCTCCTTGTGTGTGCTTCGCGTTTCCTTGGTGATCCGTCACATCCAGCATCTCAGGCGCTTGTTGGCCGCCTTTAGCTCTTTGGTTCCTTGCCCATTTCCTGACTGGATCATGTTTGCCCCTGAGGGTCTATGTGCTGGAAGCGTGGTCACCAGGGTGGCCACACTGAGAGCCTCAGAAGGGACCGGGAGGTACCGAGCCGCAGTCCCCTGGCGGGAGCTCCCACACAGTCCCCTTGCCCGTGCCCCCCATGGTGATGCTGCCCAGTGTGGGCCGACGCCAGCCGGTGCCTGGGGCCTGCAGAGCTGCAAGCCGCACAGACCTTTTGTGAAGCAGCAACTTGAGGCAGTGTGGTGGGGGTGGGACGTTCGTCCTCTTTGGTGTGTGCGACATTGTCACCTAACCTCCTGCTCAGGAAGGACAGCCCTGTCCTTGGCAAAGGAAGCAAGAGTGCATCTTGGTGCCTGTGCAGCGATTCCCTAGGCCAGGGGTCGGCAGTCCTTGGGCCACTGGCTGAGCTGGATGCCGTCATGCCCACTGGAGCGCTGTCCTCGGTAGGTGCTTCCAATGCGGATGGAGCTGTCACCTTGAGAGAGAGCTCATGTGGACCTAAAGCCAAGTGCTGGCTGCTCTGCCCCTGCAGAGTTTGCGAGCCCCGCCGGCCCCAACACCCAGTCCCCCGTCTGAACCACACGAAGCACGGCAGTGACTGACTGCTCGCTCCACCGGAAAGAGCCCTGTGTCCGCCTGCTGGTGACTCACTCTGGTGGGTGTCACGTGTGGGCGCCCTCACTTGTCAGCCGCCCCACTTGTTGCTTCCTCCCGGGTGGGAGCATGGCGGCTCCCCTGCTCCCTCCGACTCGGTGGCCCTTGAGGCTGCAGGCCTGTCCAGCCGGGTTTCACTGTCCAAACAGGAGCAGCAGGAGCCTCGGCCAGCAGGGAGGCCTGATAGCGGGTTAAGCCCAGAGGCCCGGCTGGGGAGGGCCCATGCTTGAGGGGAGGGGCCTCCCATCGTGGCACAGGGGACAGCCCTGACGTGTGCAGCCTGCTCACCCTGGTATGACCTGTGGAGTAGATCTGTCCTCTGGAGCAGTGCTGGGTGGCAGGAGGCAGAAGCGGATGTCCCTTGATGTGGCTGCTCAGAAATGGGCACTGTTTCTTCCTTTGTCCCTGTGTAGCTGCAGGATGTGGTTGTTGGTCCTCCCTGTCCAGAGGGGACAGCACCTTCTCAGTGGACACCCGGCCCCTGGGCCACTCTTGCATCCCTTGTGGCACGAGGTGGCATCTGAGGCCTGAAGCCTGCACCCGCTGCCTCCCTGAGCACAGTGTGCTCAGCGCCTGGTTGGGTGCTTTATCACGGCACCGGGAGAGCCTTCTGCGGCTCTCAGCACTGCTCAGAGGCTGCATGGTCTTAGGGCGGCTTAGAGCCCTGGCTGAGACCAAACCTAGAGACAGTATCTTACTAGGCCGACCCCGTACTGGGGATCGAACTCAGGACCTTGTCCTTGCACTTTCGAGGCAGGCAGTGGCACTGAGTTAAATCCCCTGCCTTCTCAGGCTGACTTTTACAGTGAGCTTTAAATATTTTTTAATCACCAAAAACGTCTTCTCAGTACTTTTCCCTCAATGCATCAGCCAGAAATTCCTGTGATGTCATTGACCCAAGGCCGGCTCCTTTCTCTGGGTGGCACTGGGGATCGGACTTCCCTGACCTTGGCCTCCCTCCCAGTGTCAGCAGCTACCGGAGGCGTGCAGATTGGAGGCAGAGGCCTGAGGAGCGGCCTGTGGTGGCCCCGGTGCCCCTGTTGTTGCTGTCGTCAGGCAGCCTTGCCAGCACGGAACCTGAGCATCCAGGAATGCTTGGCCACCAGGCAGCCCAGGCCGCCAGCGGGGTGGCGGTGTTGACAACGCCTGCTCTGGCCTGCCGCACCCCTGCTTCTGCCTGGGTATGAGCACGACTGCCATGTCCCCGGAAGCGCAGGCCTCCTGCTAACCAGGCCGGTCACCCCCACCAGAAGTCCGACCTTCATCCTCTCCCAGGGACCTGGCAGCCCAGCCTCGGCATGGTGAGGGGCAAGCGCTGCTGAGAGACAGCAGCAGGGGCACTGGCCTCTGTGCTCTCACGGCAGGCTGCGCAGGCTGCTTCTGGCTGATGCGTGCCCTCTGGCCACCTTCTCCCACCCTCTTCTTGAGGGTCCAGGGATCGAATCCAGGGCCTCTGCACTGAGTGACATCTCCAGCCCTTTTCCAGTTTGAGACGGGATCCCACTATGTTGCTGAGTCACCCAGGCGGGGCTCCAACTTGTGACCCTCCTGCCTCTGCCTCCCTGGGTTCTGGGATCATAGGCGGGCACCACCATGCCCTTAGTCCTCTTTCTGTTTTGCTGTTGTGAGACGGGGTCCCGGGGTGTGTGGGGCCAGGGTGGCCTGGTGGTCTTGCTTCACCCTCCGAGTAGCAGGGACACCGTGACCATTGCCGTGCCCAGCTGGGCCACTGATGAGCCAGTTTGGCTTCTGTGGTGCTTTGCGTTACCATCTAAGATTTAACTTTGCTTCGGGTGAGATGCGTGGCCCTTTGCTGTTGCATCTGACGGCTGACGGCGTGCCTTGAATCGTTGCTGGGAATGTGCTCTGAGTCCTTTTCGTGTGACCTGGGTGGTGTGAAGATGAAGGAATCTCCTTTTCTGCAAGGTTCTTGGCTCCCCGCAGCCTTTCCCAGTCTTGTGCCTGCGTGGTGTTTGTGAAGTGGGTTCGGGGGGCAGAGGGCATCCCCCGAATGCCTCCAGGCCAGCGTGGCCCAGTGCCCGAGAGGCCAGCACCTAGCTTCGCTGTCATCTTGGCTTCTCCAGTTTGGTGTTTGACTCAGTTCTCTCTGCTGCTGGGCAGGGAGAGAGCGGCAGGAGGGCGGGGTGGGTGTTACTGAGCCGAGAAAGGATGGTGGGAAACAACTCACGCTCCAGGCTGCCGTGGGCCCTGTGTGTCCCTGATCTCGGCGCCCGCTCCGAGGACGGCTTGCGGGCTACTCCTGCGTGACTCTGTCACCCTGCACTGCTGTGGCCTGACAGCCCAGCCACAAGGGGCTCGCCCTGATGTGAGGCTCGGGCTAAGAACAGGGCCTTTGGGGGAAGGGGCCTCTGCCCATGAGCCCTGTCCCTTCGGTGCCTGCCTGACCCTTGCCAGGCTGGGCTTCATCTGCAACAGTGGTGCTGAGGCTACCGCCCTCACACAGGTGCAGCGAACCAAGGCCAGAGGGGAACTTGCTCGACGCTGGCTGGACACTCGGTGGCCGCCCAGCAAACGGGCAGGGGTGCTGCTGTTTCCGTCACTGTCCTGGCAGGGAATCAGCTGGGGCAGGAGTGACCGCTCCCTGCTAACCTGTCTGGAGAGGAGTGGGGGTGTGTGGGGAGCAGGGGCCAGCACGGGTCTCGGAGCCTAGCTGGGCCCTGTCCCTCCCGAACGGGGACGGCCTGGGCCTCGGCCCCTGAAGGCCGTCCCAGGTGACTGCGGCGCCCACCTGCTGGGATGCACTCCCCCCTCACCCGGAAATCCCGCCGTGTGGAGTGGGCAGTGTGCTGAGCTCACACTGGGCCCGGGATGCTGGTCCCCTGGCTCCCGCTGGGCATTTCTCCTCCCCAAACTCATTCCTTGACCATATTTGCTGCTCCTCCCCTGTGGGGTCAGAAATAGCCCAGCCTTGGGGAACCTTCAGTCCCACGGGAGCCGAGCAAGCAGCAAGCGGCAGCGTTTTCAGCCCCAGGTCGGCAGGAAAGCAAGGGCAGTTGGGTTCCCAAGCATCATGGGCCTGGCTGCTTTTTTTGGGGTGCAGGTGAGGTTCCTCCCCAGCTGGTGCAGCCCTGCCCCCACCTGACTCGGGGATGGCGCTGCTTCTGGGCCCTGCGTCCCTGCTTTGTCACCCCAGCCTGGCTGCCTGGCAGTGTGGCAGCTGCTGCAGCACAGATGCCACCTTGGTCCTGAGCTGACCCCGTGGTCTGACAGGCACTGTGAGCTGTGTACCTCCCCGTGCCGGCTCAGTTCCTGCAGCCCTCAGGGAGGCCTTCAGTCCCTGCCCTCACAGGTGAAGAAGCAGGGCCCAGAGAGGTTCAGTGAGCTATCTGAGGCTGCATAGCCAGCAAGAGGAGAGCTGGAGTTTGGACCCCACACTGAGATGCACAGGGCCTGCGCTCCAACTGCTCAGTGCTCCTGTTTCCACTCACCTCTGCCGCCCTTACTGCCCCGAGCACCAGGGCACCTTGAGGCTGACACCCAGGCAGCTGGGGACATCAGCAGGGTGTTCGCTGGGCTGTGGACAGCCTGAGGTCTGGGGTTGTGGCCGTATCTCTCAGGGACTGCATTCCCGAGGTCGGGGCGTGGTGTCTGTCCACGAGCCTGGGTGTGCTGTCGGGTCACCGTGCAGCCAGTCAAGCTGCCTGCGTCACAGTCCGGCTTCCGCCACGCTCCCCAGCATGGTCTTAGCCTGCAGGCTCCCACCGGTCCTCCTGTCCATCCCCATTCCCTCATCTTCTTCCCGTCAGGCTGCACCCGTCGCCTTGTCCCCCAGCTGGACACCAGGTAGGGAAGCCTGCGGTTCCTGCCCTGGCCGAACCTCGCTGGCACTGGCACTGGCACTGCAGACCCGGCTGTGCTCCTCTTCTCGTCCTTCCTGAGAGCTTGTTGGGAAGTGCAGGTCTGACCGTGGCCTTGCGCTCCGCGGAGCTCAGATCTGAGTGACCGCACTGGGCCTGCTCCGCCCTGCCTGATGCCAGCCTCTCCCTCGGCCTGGCTGGAGCCTGTGCCTGCCACTGCACGGTGGCCACAGCAGTCCGCCGGTCCCTGTCCTGCAGCTGGGCATCTGGGCATGGCAGGGGACCCTTCTCTGCCAGCCGAGGCCTGGGTGAGGCGCAGTAGCCTTTCCTCAGTCGGGCTGGCAGACAGGACTTGGAAGACTTGGGGCGACTTGATGTCTTCCCAGTCTCGTAGGTGCAGCCCCTCAGGCCTTCAGAGAGGGTTTCGGGTGGTACCGGTGTGGCCAACTGGGTTCATGGGGACCTCGTTGGCCAGCAGGAGGCACGGAAGCTCCCAGGAGCAGGTGAGGTTGCTGTATCCCTGAGTGCTTGGTTCCCAGGCTTGGCTCGAGTCAGGGCCCTTTGGTTCGCACCGTCTGTGTGAAAAAGGCAGGAAGCAGCAGGGTACAGGGGATCCTCCGCGCGAGCCTCCCAGGGGCACCCATGATGCCCTGTGGCCCTCTGAGCCTTGTGTGCACACAAGTCCTTTGCAGCTCTGGGGGGTGTGGGGGGTCTTGTGGCCCAGTTCAGCCTCAGGACCCCCCATCCATGCTAGGGCTCTCGGAGATGGTCTTGCAGGTTATTCCTTAATACTCAGCGCTAGCATAGCTTTAGGGTTTTGGATTCCTAAGCTTTGAGTGCCCCCCACAAATCATGAGCCAGGGAAAGAGGAAGAGGAAATTTGAGCCTTTGCCACCAACAGTCCCACTCTTAAGCTGAATCCGTAATTGAATGCTATTAAGCAAAATTAATTTGCCTCCTGCAGGAAGGTTTGTGATGAATGAGTGGCTAACCGGGGAGGGAGCCAGCCTGCCCTCCGTGGTCATCAATATTTCATAGTCCGGCTGTGTCAGGAAGTTAGATGGGCTGGCTCGGCGACCTTGAGTGTGACTTTGAGTGCCGCGCAGGTGGGATGGACCCAGGGAGGGTGTGTGTGAAGGGCTCACTCTGAGACCCGCAGGGAAAACTGAGGTGAAGTCGAGCAGATGCCCCGGGTTAACTGGGCTTACATCCTCAGCTGCTGGGAGCTCCCAGGCGGGGCTCGGGGGCCAGCCCAGGGAGGGGCAGTCTCAGCTGCTCTGCCCATGAGGCCAGCTCCCTGGGGGCAGGGGCAAGGGCCGGGTGGGCAGCACTGCAGCTGGGTCAGCTGCCCGAGCCCGTCTCTCCCGGCTGTGGGAGGGGAGCCTGCCTCGCAGCCTGCTTCCCGGAAGTGCGGCTGTGCCTCTGGGCTCGGGCTCCTTGGGACTGATGGGGCGCAGTGGTGCTCGGAGGATCTGGCCGCTCAGAGGCTGGGGTGGGAGGGCTGCTGGAGCCCAGGAATTGGGGGTGACCTAGGCGGCAAAGTGAGGCCCTGTCAAAAAATGGAGTAGGAAGCGGGAAAGGATACCAACAAGCTTTTCATTTTGTTCTTTCTTCTCCCCAGCTGCTATCAACTTAGCAAAGCTGAAGCTTTTCAGACACTATTACGTCTTGGTGAGTAAAAGGAACCCTAAGCCTTGTGAGCAGTCATTTCCTGGGGTGGAGCAAATGAGCTTGGAAAGATTAGGGAAGCATGCGAAGCTGAGCTGCCAGGCCCTGCTCGGGTTCTCCTTTATAGCCTCCGATCGTGTTGTCTCTTAAACAGAAATTAAACGTCTGGATCACTTCTTCCTAAGTTTTAGTTTTAGGTTTGGTTTAAAATACATAGAAAAGTGGCCGGGCATAGTAGGGCATAGTACCTGTAATCCCAGCACTCAAGAGGCTGAGGCAGGAGGGTTTCCCTGAGGTTTGAGGCCAGTCTGAACTGCATAGTGAGACCCTGCCTCAGAAAAACAAGACAGTTGGGGCTGGGGATTTAGCTCAGTGGTTCTGCTGCCTGCCTCCAAAGCACAAGGTCCTGAGTTTGATCCCCAGTACCAAAAAACAAAACAAAACAAAAAAAGAAAAACAAGACAACCCAAACCAACTTAGGAAAGTAATGTGTGCTTGATGTAAAAGCAGAAGCACAGGAATTCCAGCAGCCCCACCAGGCCCGAGGCGCCACCTCCCAGGGTACTGGTCCCAGCCAGGCTCCTTCCCTGGCTCTTCCAGGCCTCTGCCTCACCAGGTTATTCCTGGAGGAGAATGGGATCGCACTGCAGTGTTCTTCCACAGCCTGTTTTCTCCCCTAATGTTACCGGAGTGTCTCCCCACCCCGCCGGCTCAGACTTCCCTGCAGGAAGCTAGTCTTGTGTTGTGAGAATATTTCCCTTAGGAGTAGAAAATTGAGGCAGTTTTTGTAAAACTTAAACCCTGGTGGTGGTGGGTGCACAGCCAGCTGTGGCCCCCCAGGCAGTCGCACTGTCCCCGAGGCTGGCAGCGTCTCTGTGTACCTGCAGTGCGGAGCTGCAGGGTTTGCCTCTGACTCCTCACAGGCCTTCCCAGCTCGCTGCAGTCTGGGCATTGAATGTCCTGCCAGACAACACTTGCATCTGAGCAGCTGTTCGCAGCTTCAGTAGACCAGCAGGGACCGGCAGCCCACTGGGCTCTGGTTTTATCAAGGAATGGTGTTGTCCCCCAGAACAAGGGCCTCTTCGGGCTCCCAGGCCTGTCCTGGGCACCCAAGCCTGGTCCCAGAGAGCAGGCTGTGTTGGGGCAGCACACTAAGTCCCCGTCACAGTGAAGAGAGACAAGGCCCCTTCCGAGCAGATTGTCCCCCTTGTAGCCCCTGACCACTCCCAGCATCTGCTGTCGAGGAGACTGGCAGTCCACGTCCTCCCTGAGGACAGGTAGCTGTTCCTCCAAGCCCTCTGGCAACAAGCCCAGGGGTGTGTGTGGCCAGGTGAGGAGGGTTTGTCTTTCCCAGGCATTGCGGTGGCCATGCCTAGTGACAGAGAACTCCTCTCCAATAGGACCAGCAGGAGTCACCTCTCTTCATGTCAGTTAGCACTGTAGTAGTTGTGTGTGGGGGTTCTGAGTCCTGGACTCCAGCTGTACCTCATCTCATCTCCCTGCTGGTTTTCCTTCCTTTTTCTCTCCTGCAGATTGTGTGTTACATATACTTCACCAGGATCATCGCGTTCCTCCTGAAGCTGGCCGTCCCCTTCCAGTGGAAGTGGCTTTACCAGGTGTGCCGGCCTCGGATACCTTGGGGACTGAGGACGTGTGTCGGGCAGTCTTGGGCCTGGCTTCTGCTTGCTCTCATTTATGGGGGTAGCCGCCTGCACCTTCCAGCGCCGCTAGATGCTTAGGTTTCTGTTTATCCAAGGAGGCTGCTGGGTTACCAGGGCAATCTAGAGAGAATTCCATTTTTGGCTGTAGTTTTGAATTCAAAAACTCTGAAGAGAAGAGCCTCAGGCAGAGAGAATGTAATTAAAACTTGGAGGAGGCCAGGGATTTAGCTCAGTGGTTTCGCCGCCTGCTGCACAAGCGCAAGGACCCGAGTTTGATCCCCGGTACCAAAAAAAAAAACAACTTGGAGGAGACCTGGTCTTTGCCTTCCGCTGCAGGGCTCCGAGAGGTTCAGAAGCCTGCCCTCCTCCCCTGCCCTGACAATAGCCATGCGGGGTCTTTGCAGTGGCCTAGAAGCCTTTCCCCGCCAGTGTTGGCCAAGTGATTTACACACCCTTTTTCTTGATGAACTCGCCCTGTGCTTCAAGCACTGGAGGAAAACGTGGTATAAAATGAGTTCTCAAAAGGTACCAGTGAACTGGGCCTGGGGTTCGCCTGCCTATAATCCTGCACTCTGGGAGGCTGAGATAGGAGGATCATGAGTTCAAGCCCAACCTGGGCAATTTAGTGACTTAGATCCCATCTCAAAATAAAAGGGCTAGGAATGTAACTCAGTGGAAGGCCCTGGGTTTGAGTCTCAGTAATGAAAAAATAAAAGGTACCAGTGTATAAGCTGGGGATGTGGCTCTATGGTAGAGCACGTGTCCCATATCACGAGGCCCTGGGTCCCACACTCTTAACACCCCAGCAAGAATCGGTGCCCCTGGGAACTGGTTCAGGCAGCCCCTCTTCAGTGTGGTCCTGGCTGCCGCACTGCCCTGTACCCAGTAGGCGGAGGCGGGGCTAGCTCAGCTGGCTTAGTGGGTTTTAAATGTGCAGCTCCTGGATGAGATGGCCACGCTGGTGTTCTTTGTCCTGACGGGGTACAAATTCCGGCCGGCTTCAGACAACCCCTACCTACAGCTGTCTCAGGAGGACGAAGACCTGGAAATGGAATCCGTGTAAGTGGCCGCCCTTCCTTCCATCTGCCCTTGGCCTGGCCCTTCTGCTGAGTGGCCCACGTGCCCCGCGCTCTGCTGTTCCGGGGCTGGCCCCCGTTTTTAGCAGAAGGCCATGAACACTTGGGCCCAGGTGCTTCCACCCAGGTAGAAGCTCAGTGTCACCGGGGAAGTGGGCCCCGCCGGCCGTCCTGCTGCGCCTTGTGGGGGCCATGGCAGGAGCTGGGGCTGTCCCCTGCCAGTTCGGGTCTCTAATGAGTGTGGAAGTCGAGGGAGCGGAAGGTGCTGACTCACCACTCACCGAGAGCACACCTCCTTCTGGCGCACTCTCAGGAGGGGCGTGCAGGCCGGGGTCCCTGTGACACTCCTGCGACAAACGAAAGAGGCTCTGGTTGTGCTGGTTTCCAGGGTGTGGTGGGGGCCAACCTGGAAGAGTGAGGTGAGGTCCCCAGCGGGGGGCAGCGTCCGTGGGTGCATAGGGTCAGACTTGGGGTACCCCAGGTGGAGAGCCTGCAGCTTCTGTCCGGAAGGGGACAGTCAAGTCACACTAACCTGCTGCTGTCTTTTCCCCTTTTGCATTCTTCTTTGGACCTACCAGTTTGGGGAGGGGGCTGGCCTGGAACTTGTGATCCTGTCTCAGCCTCCCACGTGCTGAGGTTACAAACGTGTGCCGCCACATCCCAGGGGCCCACTGATTCAGGAACAGAGTTTGTAGTAAAGAAAGACCGAGCAGGAGGAGCGTCGCCAGCCCTGGGGCGGCCCCCACATTGGGCCCCCCTTGGTGGTCTGGATGGTCACCTCTGCAGGGCAGGGGCGGAAGTGCTGAGGGGCAGGAGGTGGTCCTGGGGTCCCCTCCAAGGCTTTCCTTGTACCGAGATGCACCCGTCCCAGTCCCGTGGACACCTCTGCTGGCCCTGGAGGCCAGGGTCAGGTCATCAGCCCATAATCTGGCGCGGAATCTAGGACTCCAGGGTGGCCTGCAGCGCCACTGAGCCCCACTGCGTGTGCCCACCAGGAGGCTACAGGGCTGAATCTCCTGCAGTGCCCTGTCAGCCCAAGTCTGTCTCCATGGGCCACTCCTGCCCTGCAGCAGCACCCGCCCACCCCAACTCCTGCCGGGCTCCCTGGCTCTGCTCTGTCTCCCTCTTCAAGCACCCAGCTCTCTGGAGCTCTGGGCCTTGGGCCACCTGCCCTCGTCCTCCCAATTCTTGCTGCCCCTTCCTTGTCCTGCCAAGCTCACTGCCTTCCAGCCTTCAGGGCAGGCTTCACCCCGTCCCCAGGGCACTCGGGAGCTCCCTGCAGCACCTTCCCCCTCGTGGAGCAAGCAGCCACTTGTAGGCCTGACCTCGAGTCTGCCACCACACTGCCCCTCTGTCCCCCTTCCCACCTGCCTCTCCGCTCTGTGGTGGCTGATGGCCTCGCCTTGGGCCTGCTCCTCTGTCCGTTCTCCAGGCTGCAGACACCTGGGGTGTGGCTCTGAAGTCACCTTCCAAGCTGCACCTGATGGGGAGGCTGCTGGGCCTGGTGTCTGCCCAGGTGCCCAGCCAACTGTCAGTGCTCCTGCAGCTCAGGGACGCAGTGGCCTCCCCGCACTGTGGCCTGGTCCAGTTCCCGGGGTCTCACTGGTCCCAGCGTCTGGCGCCCAGCTCTGTCTGCCCAGCACACACCATGTAGAGGGGTGTATTCTTCGGGAAGCAGGGAGGAGGCTTTCATCCCTGTCCCCTGTCCTTTAGTCTGTTGTTTATGTTGTGCTGCTGGGGATTAAAGCCAGGGCCCTTGCACTGTGCTAAACCCCAGCCCATTCTCCACATCTGGCTTAAAATTTTATTTTAAGACAGAGTCCAAGTTGCTACCGTGTCCAAGCTGGGCTCCAACTTGAGATTCTCCTGCTTCGGCCTCCCAAGTGCTGGGATTATAGGTGTGCAACTCCACACCTGACTGTGCCTTGTCCTTTTAGACAAGGTGCTATCACCAGAGGCCAACTGTGCGGCCCTGGATGTCCCTGAAGACTTCGTGCGCCTTTCTGGTCTGAGCAGGTGGAGCAGCACCGGCTGGGTTGTGCAGAGCTGGGTGGCTCCTGGCTGTTACATCTGCACCTGCACACCGGGCTGGTCTTCCTTCCTGTCTGTGGGACGACACCTGGTCCCTTGCTGACAGAGACCCGCATGCAGACTGTGTGCGCTGGCCTAGCATGGCCGCAGCACAGACAGCCTTTGGGTCCCCGGGTGCCTGGGAGAAGCGCGTGGTCAAAGCGGTCATGGCAGCAGCTCGGAGGGGGGTGGGGGACGCAGTTTCTTCCCTCATGCTTCGTGACGGGCAGCTGCACGCCAGATGCAGGCTGCCACCCTCCACCGGTGGCCGAGGAGGACATGGCAGCCCCTGCCCAGTCTGCTGAGCCAGTTGTACAGCTCAGGATGAGGGCGAAGTGGGGCCCATGGCTTCCCACACTCAGGCCCCAGGCCCCGTCCTGGAGAGGATGCCGCTGTCAGGCAAGCCCAGCCCACCTTGTTGGCTCAGTGCCTGCTCAGCACCCGGCTCCTGGGACAGGCGCCCCCGGGCAGAGGCATTGGACGGGCCAGGCAGGGTGGGCAGAGAGCGGCAGCTCTGCTGTCATGGAGTCTCTGAGCCTGGAACTGCGCTCCGACCCGGAAGCGATCCATAGCAGCTGGCTGAGGTCAGCGCCACAGCCCTCGAGCTCACAAAGCCTGAGAACCCGGGCGGCCGCGACAGAATAGTTGCTGGGGACCGGAGTCGGGCAGCTGATGTTCACTGACTTAGAGAGACTCCCTTCCTCCCTGCCAGTCCTGGAAAGTGCAGTCAGGTGACCTCTGAGGCTGCACAGCGAGCTGGGAGAGGGTGGGACTCACCCAGCCTCCTGCGCACCGAGAGGCGGCGGAGGCAGCCTGGGCGATGACTGAGGTCTTCCCGTTGACCAGGCCTTTTCCCTTTCTCAGGGTGACGACGTCAGGGGTGATGGAGAACATGAAGAAAGTCAAGAAGGTGACCAATGGCTCGGTGGAGCCCCAGGGCGACTGGGAAGGCACCGAGTGAGGCCGACGCAGGGGACGCTGTCGGAGGAGACATCTAACTTATTCGAAGCCCTGGGGGAGCAGGAGCGTTCTGACAGACTCTCGCCACCGCCCATGGACGCTGCCTCTGCAGCCGCGCTGACCAGAGACTGGGGCTGTCCTTCAGGGGGTGGGAGGAGGTGCAGGGGAGCGCGGACTCGGAGCTGGTTAATTTCTTACATTGGGAGCTCTAGGGTCCAAGCAGCGGTGACCCCAGGTGGGCAGAGCATGGAAAGGCATGCGGGTGGCAGGGAGGGTGGGCACTGCTTCTGGACACGGCCAGATGGCTGCTGAGGACCCAGGAGAGAGGAGGACATCGTACCTTTGGGACAAAGGGATGACACCCTAGAAAGCGAAGTCAGAGCCCAGCGCACTAGGTAGACCTGTCGTGGGGCTGCTGCCCAAGCGTGGCCCAGACCTCCGTGTGGACCCCTTGGGGCCGGGACGTGGGCTCTGTGCTTTCCAGGAAGGCTCGGTCCTCTGCAGCTGCCGGTGCCCTCAGCGTCGCAGCTTCCTCAATGGAGGTGGCAGGAACGGGCTGCCAGTGTGTCCTCTGCAGGTTTTCCTGGACTCCCAGCTCGCCTCGGCCCCATGTGCCTCCTCTCTGCGGCTTGCATCTGTTTTTAGGGTCAGATTTTGGGAGCAAACGGGGAAGAATCTTCCTCACGCAGCAGCAGGGGCAGAAAGGCGGTGGTCAAGCAGGGCTTCCGCAGACATATCCTCATTAAAGAGCTTTTCCTGTGGGCCAGGTGGGCCTCTGACTGGAGCATCCCCAGGACCAGACCCCGAGTTGAGTGCGCATGGGGAGGGAGAACGCGGCTCAGCGGCGCTGGGGCTCGGGGCGGGCCCCTCAGGGTGTGGGCGGGCCACGGAGCTGCCTGGGTGAGCAGTGTCGCACTGGGTGACCGTCCCTGAGCCTGCAGGGCTCGGCCTGGCCTCTCGTGAGAAGGCTGTGGCTGCCCAGCTGCTGAACCACAGGAAGCCTCCGCCCCTGCTGCTCCAGCCCCGCCTTGCCCTCTCCGGCCTTGCACATGCCCTGTGCCTCCTGTTGGGCCTTCCCTTGGTGGCTCCCGGACACTGAAGGTCCCTCCGGATCTGCGCTAAGGTGTCCTGGCAGGGAGTCCTCGGAGGACAGCCCCTGGAGTCCCTGTCACCACCAGCAGCTGGAGTGTGGCTTGTGGTCGGCAGGCCAGATGGTCCCTGAATCCCCCGGGCTCTTCTGCAGCCTTGTGCGCTGTGCCCTCTGCTTGACTGGAGAACTTGGCTTTGAGGTGGCCGAGCCCAGGCATGGGTGGCACCCCCTGGGGTACGGGGTGGAAAGAACATGCTTGGGGTAGGGGAGCAAGGACCCCGTCACCACGGCGCACCAGGGACCTGGTGGGTGGTGATGGCTGGAAGTCAGAGGTGACACTGGGAGGCAGTGTCAGTTTCCAGATGCAGTCGGGAAAGGACATGGCGAAGCCCACGCTGGCGCCCCGGGACCTGAGGAGGCCCAGTCTGAGGCCGTGCAGTGTCCCAGGGTCAGCAGCTCCTGCACACTGGTCACAACCCCCGAAGCAGCAGGCGTCCTCGGTGGGAGGGCTGTGGCACGCCCATTGGGGTGCGGGGCCTCGGTATTCTGCTGACACTAACGACTGCTGAAGAGTGTTGTGCACAAGTGTGGCAGGCAAGGGATCGCCCGTGCTGGCGGGGCGAAGCCGGTGCTGTGCAGCAGACGTGTGCAATAAAGACTCCAGGACGGAAGTGGATGTCTGCGATCCCAGTGAGTCTGACTCCTGGGTGCTTTCTCTTCTCCTCCTCCTCGTAATTTTTCCTTTGTGCTTTTTGCTCATCAAATTAGTTAACTGCCGCCCCCACCTGCTCCCACCTATGACTGACATCAACTAGAGCAGCCCCTGGGGTCTGAGCAGCTCGGGGGTAGTCCTCCCAGAGATGCCGCATGCCTGCTGGGGAGCCAGCAGGTGCTGTAGAGATCAGCCCCTGGGCAGGGCTGCCACCTAGGGGAGGGGACGGCAGAGGCCCGGGGCGGAGCCCGCAGTGACAGGCGCTGTCCATGTGCCACCACCTGGCCCCAGCTGTCAGGTAGCTCTGTCAGTCTCCCCGCCCAGGTCAGAATTCCAGTCACCTTTCAGTGTCAGCCGGTCCCAAACCCCGTATTTCACTCGGCAGTGCATTTTTCACACAGTGAAACTCATCTCTAAAAATGCGCAGTTGGGCCAGGAATTTAGCTCAGTGGTTCCACCACCTACCTTGCAAGCGCAAGGAGTTCTGGTACCAAAAAAAGAAAAAAAAATGGTTTAAAAATATGTAGTCGGCTGACTTGACAGGTCTGTGTGTGCTGCTGCATGCTCCCCTGCAGTCTCACGGAGCCTTCCTCGGTCCGAGAGGCACCGCATGCTGTGCCCCATGGAGCTGCCTGTCTGCAGAGCCACGCCTGGGCTGGGCCAGGCCATCCAGAGCACCCTGGGGGAGGAGCGAGGGGTCCCCGGTGTCTTCCTAACATCACAGCAAGCTGATCTGTGATTTCACCATCCAGAGCCTGGCTTGAGAACTGCAAAACCGGAGCCTACAGCTGCTTCTGCCACTGCCCGCCCCTGCCCAAGCCAGGACACGGCAGGGCCTGAAGGGAATAAAGTCGGGCCTGGCACAGTCTCGCCGAAGTTAGGGCAGGGCTGAGTTGGTTTGTGCCGTTGAGTTTGTGGTGATGTTGACATCCTTGTGGCTTTGCACTATCCCAGAAGTGCAGAAGGGGAAGGGGTCCTGGGATGTGTTGCCTGCTGGGGTTTGGCTCGTGTCACCTTGAACCTGCTGCAGCCCAGGCCTGGGGTCACATGGCCAATGCCCCAGATGGCCGGCAGAGAGCAGCCAGGGGCCTGGCCATGGGGCTCCCTGAGCCTGTTGGGACAGGGCATCTTGCTGTCCTTGGTCCCTTTGGCTTCTCCCCAGGGATCCTGGCCCCTCCTGCCATCCCCACTGCCCCAGGTGAGTGGAGCCTGATGGCCTGGTGTGGGAGGCTGACCATGGCACACCCCGGAGCCCGTCTCAGCCCAGGAAAAGCTACTGGCGCAGAGCCCCTCACCCCAGTCACACCCCTGCAGCAAGCCCACCTCCCCAGGGGCTGCTGGGCTTCCCACTAGGTGGCTGATGACCGTCAGACATGGCCAGCCAGTGACTGACTCCCCTGGGGGGACATCACCTGTGTATGGAGCCAGCTAGGGCCTGGGCCTGGGTGTAGGGAGTGCTCAGCAGCTGCTGGCCGGGCACTGGGGTCTCCGAGGGGCTGGGAGGGAGGCTGGGCAGCAGCTGAGCAGCAACCAAAAGTCAGCTGTGGGAGCCTCCTGTACTCAAGCAGATGCATGCGGGGTGTGTGTGTGTGTGGATATGTGTGTGTGCGTACGTGTGTGTGTGTGCGCTCGTGCACTGGTCCAGCAGCAGTTTCAAGTAGAGAAAAAAATTGTAATTGTCAGGAAAGACAATCTGATAGGCAAAAGCTTTTTTTCTTTCCTTTCTCTAGCATTGAGGATTGAACCCAGGTTTCCCTTAAATTTCCCAGGGTGACCGAAAATTGCAGTTCTCCTGCCTCAGCCTCCCAAGTAGCTGGGATTATGGGCATGTGGTACCATGCCCTGCTCCACTGAGAGCGTTTGAGTGCCAAGGAATAAACTACCAGGGTCTGAAGTAGCAGGAAGTCGGCCTTGTGGATTCCGCACTCTGATGAGGCAAGGTGCTGCCTGCCTCTCCGGGAATCTGTGCCCAGCCCCGGCTGCCTCCTGTGGAGAGATGCACACTCAGCATTAGGGGACCTGGCTGAGGGGCTCAGGGGAGCCAAGTGGGAGCTGAGCCTGCCCCACATCCGGTGTGCGGGGAAATTGCTGGCCGTGCAATGGGCAGTCTGCTTGTGAAGGCGGCTCCCAGAGCTGAGCTCGCACACAGCCGCATCTGTCTCATGGGGACACCTGTTGGCTTGGAAATGGTCCTCAGTGCTGATAGGTGCGGGGCCCCGGGAGACACTTGGCAGCACATCTGGCTTCTGCTGCAGGCTGGGAGGACCGGCTGGGGGGCAGCGTGGGGACAGCTGAGCAGGCAGCAGGAGCATTTCCTGCAGCCCTTCATACCCGAACTGCCCTGGTTTCCTCCTCTCTTCCCTCCACCTCATCAGGGACCTTGCTGTCCCTTCCTGTCCCTCTCCCTGCACTGCATCTTCACCCTTCCCCTACCCCCGCCCCTCCATCCGAAATAGCACTTCAAGTCTTTCCATTAAGAAAAGACGGCTGTAGTCCCGGGAGGGAGGCTGAGGCAGGAGGACCACAGGTTCAAGGCCAGCCTGGACAACTTAGACCCTGTATTAAAAATTTAGTGCCTCCTGTGCTGTGAAAAGGCACATCGGAGCCGCACTGCCAAAATGAAATTGCCTCACCCCTTCTCAGTCCTGTAAGAGGGACCAGGCCAGAAAGCCAGCTCTGGTCCTTGATGCTTCTGTTTCCCCACCCAGCTCTTCGGCTCAAGTCCACCTGCTTGGCTCTGTCCTCTGCTGCTGCTGCCCAGGCTGCCCCTCCCCCTGGGCTACAGCTGCCAGCCTCACCTGCACCGCCTCTCAGCCATGTGCCGGCGGGGGTGACTTCAAACTCCACACGGAGCAAGGAGAACACAAGGTCAGCATACAGGAAGCAGGTGCATTTCTATACACCTGCAGCAAACATTGCATAAGTAAAATTACGAAAACAATTCCAGCAGGCAGGCCTGGTGATGCAGGCCTGTAATCCCAGCACTCTGGGAGGCAGAGGCAGGAGAATCCTGAGTTCAAGCCCAGCCTGGACAGCTTAGCAACTTAGTGACCCTGGCTCAACATGAGAAATAAAAAGGGGCTGGGGACGGAGCTGTGTGAAGGCTGAGGGTTCAATCCCAGTACCTCAAAATAATCCATTTATGGTAGCAGCAAAAAAAAACACGTAGGAAAATGTGTTTTTAAAAATTTTATTTTATTTTAATTTTTGACACAGTCTCGATATGTAGTTCAGCCTGGTCTTGAACTCACTATGTAGCCCAGGCTGGCCTCAAACTCATGGCAGTGCTCCTGCCTCGGCCTCCTGAGTGCTGGGATTACAAGTGTGTGCCACCATGGCTGACCCTAGAAAGAAATTTAACAAATACAAAATTTATACTCTGAAAGCTAGAAAACATTGAAAAAAATACAGCAGACCTAAATAATTGGAAAGACATCCCATGTGCATGGCTAGAGGGCAGTATTGTTAAGATGATCTTACTTTCCAAACCAGAAACACAAGATGTCTGCATCTACCGCACACTCTCCAGGTAGATCCTAAAGGCCAATGCAACACCCCCCAATGCCCAACTGGTTTTTTGGTACATATTGACAAGCTGATAGTAAAATTCACAAAATCCAGGATAGCAAAAACTATGGTTTTTTTTTGGGGGGGGGTACCGGGGATCGAACTCAGGTCCTGGTGCTTGCGAAGCAGGTGGCGAAACCGCTGAGCTAAATCCCTGACCCAGCAAAAACTCATTTTTTTTTTTTTTTTGGTACCGTGGCTCGAACTTGGGACCTTGCACTTGCAAGGCAGGTGGCGGAACCACTGAGCTAAATCCCCGGCCCTCACAACTCAGTTTTTAAAAATTTATTTATTTTTAAGACAGAGTCTCACTGTGTAGTTCAGGCTGGCCTCAAACTCATGGAGATCCTCCTGCACCAGTTCCATACACCGTGCCCAGCACAACTCAATTTTAAAACTTAAACCACACCTGTAATCCCAGCTCTTCAGAAGCTGAGGCAGGAGGATTGCCATGAGTTTGAGGCCAGCCTGAGCTACATAGTGAGACCCTGTCTCAAACCACACACACACACACACACACACACACACACACATACACACCTTACTACAAAGTTGCAGAAATGAAGAGAATAAAAGTCCTGGAATAGTTTTTAAACTACAGATCAATGAAGTAGAATCGAGAGTCCAAAAAATGGATCATGAACCTAAATGTAAGAGCTAAAACTAGCAAAGTCTTGGACAAAAATATAGGGATGACTCTTCATCCCCTTGTACTGGATGATTACTCCTTATGTAAGACACTAAAACACAAGCAACCAGAGAAAAAAATGGATTTGATCAAAATTAAAACTTCTGAGCTGGGTGTGGTGGTGCACACCTGCTATCCCAGCACTCCAGAGGCTGAGGAAGGAGGATCTCCCTGAGTTTGAGGTCGGCCTGAACTTTGTGCATAGCAAGATCTTATCTCAGAAAAACAAAACCATCTATCAATCAAACAAAACTTGTAAGCGCCAAAGGATGTCATTAAGGAAGTGAAAAGACCTGTCGATCTGTAAGGTTCTAATTGCCAGGATATATATTTTAAAAACTCTTACAAATCCATGATAAAAAGGTAACCCGCTTAAATCTGCAAAGGACCTGAACAGGCACTTCACGAGGCACAGTGATTTCCAAGGTATTCCTGCAGCACGTGTTGGAGTTGCACTGCTCTTTAGGCTGAGCAACGGCCCCTCCTCTGTGGGCCCACGTTTTACTCTTTGATGTGACGCACAGGTTCGTCGCCTCCACCTTTCTGGCTGTGGGAGTGTTGCTGCTACCAACACTAGTGTGCAAGAAATCTGTTCACACCTGTGCACACCCAGAAGTGGAATTGCTGCCTGGAAGAGAATTTTCTGTTTTACTTTTTGAGGAATTGCCATACCATTTGCTGTTCCAGCCGTTCCACATCTTGCCAATGCTTATTATTTGTTGGGGTTTGTTTTGAATCAAAGCCACCCAGACATTAGGATCCAACCATTTGTTATGGTTTTGACTTGCATTTCCCTGGTGATCAGCCATCCAGTGTCCTTTCAAGTTGCTTATGGGCTATTTGCCTGACTTCTTTGTAGGAGCAGCTATTCAAGTCCTTTGCACAGTTTTGTTTTGTTGAGACAGGGTCTCGCTATGTAGTTCAGGTTGCCCTTGAACTCAGATCCTCTCTGCCTTAAACTCCTGAGTAGACATCACCATGCCCGACTACAAGTTTATTTATGTATTTATTTAGTCCAATTTATTGGAATTTTTGTTTGTGGTGCTGGGGATTGAACCCAGGGCCTTTGCACTGAGATACATCCCCACCCAACCCCCTTTCATAAAAATTTTTTGAGGGGGCCGGGGATTTAGCTGAGTGGTTTTGCCGCCTGCTGTGCAAGCGCAAGGATCCGAGTTCAATCCCCGGTACCAAAAAAAAAAATTGAGACCGAGTCTAGATTGCCCAGTCTGGTCTCTAGTTAGCTATCCTCCTGCCTCAGTCTCCTGAGTGCTGGGATTACAGGTGTGCGCCACCTTGCTCAGCCTGGATTTTCTTTAGTTGCCTCTGGTTTTGTTGTCATATCCAGGAAGTTATTTCCAAATCTGACGTCGTGAAGTTCCCCTCATGTTTTCTTCTAAGAGTTTACAGTTTTAGCTCTGTACTACTCACTTCCCATTGCTGGGACAAGACATCTGACACCTGCAGCTCGAAGGAGAAGGGGTGTGGTCTAGCTCTCATTTCAAAGGATTCAGTCTGTGGCAGGCTCCAAGGCAGGGCAGAGGGGCCTGGCGGAGGGGAGCTGCTGCCCTCCTGGCAGCCGCAAAGCCACAAGGAAAGAGCGGCTATGGGAGCCCAGCTCCCAGGCCCCGCCCAGCGACTGCCTCTTCTCGACAGGCCCCGACCCCTAACGCAGCCGCGCTTTAATCCGCTGATGAGCCCAGTGTCCCATCACCTTCCAAAATTCCCGCCTCTGAACGCACAGGGCTATGGGGACATTCTAGATCTAAACCCTATCAAGCTCTTACACTCAGGCCTTGGGCTCCTGTGAGGTTATTTTTCTATATTGTGTGGGGAAAGGCCCAAGTTCATTGTTCTGCATGTAGATAGCCACTTCCCGGGATCCCCATCGAATACCCTGGGTACCTGGATGGGCATTTCTACACGGAACACAGGCTGGCGGCCCGGGAGTGCGTGGGGAGACCCCGGCACCATCAATCGGGCACCACTGAAAGCCATGGTGAGCTACTTCCCACTCTCTAGAGTGGCAATAATCAGATAGTAACGGTTGTTGGTGAGCTGGTGGGAATGGGGGTCGGGCAGCTGCTTTGCCGATCTCAAGAGATCAGTGTACGGTCACTGCCAGCTGTGATGGCATGTGCCTGTAATCCCAGCACTGGGGAGGCTGAGGCAGGAGGATCACCAAGAAGCAACATAATGAGTTCAAGGCCTGAATTACATAGCAAGACCCTGTCTCAAAACACAAGAAAAAGTAGCCGGGGATTTAGCTCAGTGGTTCCGCTGCCTGCCTGGAAAGTGCAAGGTCCCGAGTTTGATCCCCGGTACCCCATCCACCCAATATATATGTGTATATATATATATATCTAAGAAAAAGTGTATTTACTGCATGACCTGACAATTGCAGGAGAAATGAAAACATGTCCCTACAAAAGTGTCTGTACAAATGGCAGCACTATTGGGCAGGCGTGGTGGCGCACACCTGTCATCCCAGCACTTGGAAGGCTGAGGAAGGAGGATCGCCATGAGTTCAAGGCCAGCCTGAACTGTATAGTGAGACCCTGTCTCAAAAAACCCAAAATATCAAACAAATGGTACCATTATTCATAATAGCTAAAATGTGTAAACAACCCAAAGTCTAACACTTCCATGCCTTAGGAAGTGTTAATACATTTTCTGTGTTTTTTTTCATGTTTAAAAATAAATGGAAATAAGCTAAGTGATGAATGGACAGATAAAATATTATCATTCCATTGTATGGCTATACTATAAACTCAGAAATAAAAAGGGAATAAAATACACAATGCTACAACCTGGACGAAACTAGAAATCATGTTAACTGAAAGAAGCCAGACACGAGGGTCACATATTGTATGGCTCCATCTCCATACAATGTCCAATTGGCATTTTTCTAGATAAAAGCCAATTTCACACATGTCCAGAATGAGCAAGTCTATAAAGAATAAAGTACTGTACATTTGTTGTTGCGCAGGGATAGTGAGAAGCGGGTACTAATAAGCATAAGATGTCCTTTTAAGAGTGGTGAAAGTGTCCTAAAAAAATTTTTTTTTGAGACAGGATCTCGCTATGTATTTCAGGCTGGCCTTGAACTCACTATGCAGCGCACGCTGGCCTCGAACTCGCAGTGATCCTCCTGCCTCAGCCTCCCAAGTGCTAGGATGACAGGCGTGTGCCACCATACCTGGCTCTAAAATTGTGATGGTTGTCGCATAACTCTAAATATACTTAAAACTATTGAAATACATACTTTTTTTTTTGGTGGTGGTATGTGAGATTGAACCCAGGGCTTTTGCACTGAGCTACAGCCCCAACCCTTTTTAAATTTTGAGACAGGGTCTAGCTAAAGTAGCCAGGCTGGGTTTGAACTTGTAATCTTCCTGCCTCAGCCCCCCAGAGTGCTGGGATCGCAGGCGTGCGGCCCCACAGCCAGCTCACACTTTAGAGGAGTGAACTGTGCTGAGGCTGTTACTCAGCCCCTTGCTGGATGGGCAAAGCTTCAGCACCTCCACAAAGGGGCACGATGAATGTATGGTGAGGGAATTACACCTCGCTAGAGCTGGTGCAGGCTGCGCCGCCACGCCTGCCTCTCCGCCTTAGTCTAACCTAGGGCCGGGAGCACCTGCTCCGCCCACAGCTGCCCTGCAGTCCGGGGTGGGAGCCCCGCTGCGTCCAGAGAGTTAAAGCGCCCCAGGCTGACGTTGAGTGGGCGGTCCTGGGGCGTGGCCTAGACCAGGCCTGCGCAGTGGAGCCCGCTGCTCCGCCTCACTCCCGGCTGCTGTCCTGCGCTCCCCCCCCCCCGCCCCGCCCCCCGCCTGCCTTGGATCCGCAGTGCCAGACTGACCCTCTCCTCCTCCAGGTCTCAGGTGTCAGGTGTTTCGTGTTTTGTCGCTGCGACGGGAGGGTGACCAGCACAGACCGGAAGTGGCGAACCTTGCCGACTGCGCCTGGGACTGAGCCAGCCGCGTTGGAGAAGCAGCTTATTTTCCCTCCTCCCTGAATCGGGTCAAGTCTGACTCAGCCTCCTGCCCCTGCTCCGTCCAGGTCTCTTAAAATCCAGCAGCAGGCGGCCACATTGATTATTCATTATATTTTACATCCCCGAGTAAGTGAGTCTCTCTGGCCCCAGTGGGGCCTTGCTCAGCACTGCAGCATCTTCGGCCTCCGTGCCTGCTGATACAGACAGAATTATTAACAAGGCCATATTTACGCCTCCTGAGGGGCCCTGGCAGCCGCGTCCACACAGCGGCAGGGGCCTCCCTCAAGCTGCATCCTCTGCCAGCTCAGTGCCAGGGAGGGTTGCTAGCCACTGGCCTTTAAAGCATGCTGAGAGCTGGGCACGGTGGTGCACGCCTGGAATCCCAGCACTCAGGAGGCTGAGGCAGGAGGATCGCCAAAAGTTTGAGGCCAGCCTGGCTACCTACCAAGACTGTCTCAAACCGCCCCCCCCATACATAAAGCACCCCAAGCCACCACCCACTTAGAGGAGCCTCAGCTAGCACTTGCCCCTCCCTGGTTGGCCCTTTTCACCCCTCTCCAAGCTCTGAAGGGCCTCGGTGGCAGCCCGGCCACCAGCTGGCATCAGCAGGTCTCGGCCCACTCCGGCTGCTGTAACAGACCGCATGGTTCACACCCAGCAGAGATTCATTGTTCAAGTTCTGGAGACAGACTGAAGCCTGGGTGCTGTGGATTTGCCATCTGGTGAGGTGTCCTGGTGAGCTGTCCTCTCTGGCCCCGGTCCCCGTGTGTCGGAGCTCATCCCCGGCCTGTTCCAGGCTCTCCTGTCCCGCTCCCATCCCACCACACAGGCCCCACCCTCCTGGTGCCAACATCTAGGGGTTAGGATTTCAGTGCGAATCGGGGGCCGTGAACCCTCAGTCTACTGCGGCCACTTTCCTCCTAGCGAGACAAGGCTGGGAGCCACAGCAGTGGGAGCCGGGGCTGGCAGGGGCCTGTGTGACTCCACGGCTGTCCCTGTCCCTTCCCACTCCCCCGGGAGCTGGTTCTGGGCAGTGGCAATGGGGCTGATGCAGCCGATCCGGGCTCCGCCTTCACCCCGCAGTTAGCTACTGGGGTGCTCATCAGAGCCCAAGGCTGCTCAGAGGAAACCCCAGGGTGGGGGAGACAGCAAGAGCAGATGCCAAGCCTTCTCAGACCCTCAGCCGCACCCCACTTCCCCAGCTCTCCCTGTACCCTCCTTAGGCGCCCCCCCCCCCCGCTCCCCAGGACCCGCAGGAAGCCCTGCCCAAGCACCCGCAGTGGGTCAGTCTCGGAAGCCGGCAGGAGCCCTAGGCTGGGGCACTGTGTGATCCCCATGACGGGCCTGGGGCAGGGCAGGGGGTGCTGGCTGCCCGGGGCCGCTGTAAGCGATGCTTCCGAGGCCACTGGGATTGAGGTTTTCAAGTCCACCGGCTGCTGGGCCCCCAGAGGCGCTGTGGGGCCCCAGCTGTGAGACAGGAGGAGCGTGGCCAGCAGGGTGCCCTGGCCTCCAGAACTGCTTGGAGGAAGAGGCTGCGGGGAGCCTCCTGTCTGCCATGCTGAGCACCCCGAGACCAGGCAGGGGAACCTGAGTGGCCCCAGCTCTGTGGGGGGATCCTGGGATCGCTGTGCCCACTTCCTGTGGTGAAGGTGCCCTTGGCACGCTGCTGGGCACACAGTGAGGTCATAGTAGGTGGCTGCTGCCACTCTCCCCGTTGGGCCTGCTCCGTACCAAGGCAGCACCAAGTTCTAGTCCAGAAGCAGGAGAAGTTGAAGGTTGAGAAGGTTAGCTTGGATGTTTCACATCACAGTCAGGGAAACTGAGGCCCAGAAGGCTGGGAGCCTAGGACAGTAGCCAGGTGTTATGGCCTCGGTGTGTAGCTGCCCAAGGAGACAGGTGGACTCCACATTGTGACTGGAGGAAGAGGAACTGAGGGGGCTGAGGCCCCGTGTGGCTGGGACCCTCCAGAGCCACCTTGCCCCTGCCCAGGAGGGTCTATGTCCTGGCCCAGCTGGGGGCTCCCAGGGACACTGGGAACTGGGCCTGCCCCCTGGTGGCATTTGGGTGCCTGCCCAGCCCCACTTGGCCAAGGGCCGAGGGCCACCCTCCAGAGCCATAGCTACGTGGTCTCTCCCTGCTGTGCCACGGCTCCTGTGGGCCACTCAGACCCTGTCTCCCAGATTGGAGCCCTGTGACGCCGCAGCCAGTCTGGAGGGTGGGTATGGAGCTCAGGGAGGCAGTCTGGAGCTCAGGTAGAAACTGCCCCAGACAGGCAGGATCCTGTGAGTGTACCCCCATTCTTCTGGAAAGAGCACTCTTGTTAGCTTCTGTCCCCACACAATTCCTGACATAAATCAATTTGAAGCCAGGTGTGTTGGCACACACCTGTAATCCCAGCACCAGGGAGGCTGAGGTAGGAGGATTGAAGCAGTTTTGAGGCCAGCCTGGGCTACATAGTGAGTTCAAGCCAGCCTGGAATTCATAATGAGACCTGGTCTCAAAAAGTTAAAAAATAAAAATAAGTCAACTTGAGGGAGGAAGGGTTTACTTTGGCTCTGGGTCAAAGAGGGTTCAGTCCATAGTTTTCAGCTCTGAGGCAGAAGCATCATGGCGGAAGGATCTGGCAGAGGAAAGGTCCTCACCTCATGGTGAACAGGAAGCAGAGAGATGCAAAGAATCTTTCTCCCGAAAGAAAGGGGCCAGGGACCAGACATAGTCCCCAAGGTCACGTCCCTAGGACCCACTGCCTGCAACCAGGCCTCACCTCCTGTTCCCATCACTCCCGATAACATTGCGTTACCTCATCAATGATCAATGCATCGATGACACCAGAGCCCTTGTGATCCAGGCACCTGAGGCCTGCTCTGAACATGGGAAAGTCAGGGACATTTAGCTCTGAGCCATAGCAACACCTGTTACCTTGAGGGACGCTGCCCAGGTGGCCCCAGGCATCCCCACCCTGTCCAGCGGGGTTCCTGACCCTGGCCATCAGGCCGTCTCTCCCAGGACTGCGCTGTGCACAGGGACCGGCGAGAGGGACAGGTACCCTGGTCCCCACGAAGGTGGCCTGGGGATTCCTGGATCCTGTCCTCACATCCGCTGAGCACTTCTGTTTTGATGCCACTTCTGCCACCTTTGGTCCCTGTCATGGGTAACTGGGGCCTGGGGGCTATCGGGCTGCCCTGGCGAGTGAGGACCCCCAGACACCCGTCGCTGTGAGGCCGGGGGTGACAGGCACAGCTGTGACCCCTTTCAGGCCTTCTTCCTGGCAGGCTTGAGCTCAGCTCCTGTCACCCCAGCTGGGCTGCTATGTGCTTCCGGGTGGCTCCCTGTCTTCCAAAGCCTGGCTCGGGTGGGGGTCCAAGAGGGTCCCCAGGAGATGCCAAGACCAGAACCTGTGCCTAGCATGGCTGACCTGCGGCCTGACAGTCATGGGCTCCCAGGAAGGGGACAAAGAGGTCCCTTGTCCCCTGCAGGGCACCTGAGGGAGCTGGGGAGGTGGCATTCATCCTGGGAGCAGATGGGCTCTGCACCTGCTTCTCAGGCCAGCTCTGAGCTTCATTCATGAAGCCACCTGGCCCTGCTGCCTGTGTGGTGACCTCACCTCCAGAGGCAGGAGGGGCCCCGGGAGATGGCAGAGCCTCTCACAGCTGAGGACGTCAAGGCTCACAGAAGCCATGCCTGCCAGGGTCCAGCAGTCAGAACTCAGACCTTTCCACAGGAAATGCCACTGCCCCACTTCCTTTTCCTATGTTAAGAGCAATTCTAAGGGCCAGGGATGTAGCTCGGTGGTGCAGCACCTGCCTGGCAAGCGGGAGGCCCTGAGTTCGATTCCTGATACCAAAAAAGAAAAAAAAAAGTATTTCTAGGGCTGAGTGGAACTTGGCGGTAGAGCACTTGCTAAGCATGCACATGGGTTCCATCCCCAGCACTGCAAAAAATAATATGGTCTGTGTGGTGGCCCACGCCTGGTGGTGGTGGTGATCCCAGCATTCTGGGAGGCTGAGGCAGGAGAATTGCAAGTTGAGCTTAGGTAACTTAGCAACTTAGAGAGACTCTGCCTCAAAAATAAATAAAATTAAAGGGGTTTGGGGTGTGGCTCGGTGTGAAGGCTCTGGATTCAATCCCCAGTACAGAAAATATTATAATAATCATATTTGGTTGGGCATAGCTCAGTGGTAGACCCCACAGTTGGCATTTGTAAGGACTCTGGTCTAATTCCCAGTGCGTGCATGCATGCGGGCACACACACACACACACACACACACACGCACACAAATGTACAACAATAATAGTAATGTGGAAACAAATATACACTTGTTTGTCAATTACAATAATAGCTAACCTTCACTGGATAGTTCTAAATATTCTGTATATATCATTTAATTCTCCTAACAGCCCTGGTGAGAGGAAGTATTTTTATTATTCCCACTTTCCACATAAGGAAACAGAAGCTTAAAGAGTTGTTTTGTGTGTGGTGTGGTGGGAAGCGATTTGGACACAGTCTTGCTATGTAGCCCGGGCCGGCCGCAAACTCACAGCGATCCTCGGTGATCCTGGGCACGTACTACCATACCCAGTTTCAGGAGGTTTAAATAACTTCTCCAGGCCACACGAGGGAGTACAGTCTGGCCCCAGGCGAGTGCTAACCTCAACTCCTTGCTTCTCTCCACGGAGGAAAAGAGCAGGCCCTGTGGCCCAGGCTGGCCAAGGCCCGTGCGGAGTGGCCTGGGCCCCCACTGTGACTGGCAGTGGCTGGGGGCCTTGGACTCAGCTGTGCAGAGACCTTCTTCTGCCCCGAGAAGCAGTTCAGTCCTCATGGCCACGATACCCGGGGTCCAGGTGACCGAGGGAGCCTCGGCTTGTGCAGCCCTGTCCAGTGGAGCCCCTGATGGCGGGGGTCCTGCCTGTAGGAGGCTCCACAGCCCCTACCCGGCTGGAGCAGCAGCCCCGGAGCACAGGGAGGGGACAGTGCATGGCTGGGGAGGCAGGAGGATCGCTGCCAGTGAGTTCGAGACCAGCCTGGGCTACACAGTGAGGCCCTGTCTCAAAAACAGACAAAAAACAATAATAATAATGCTCTGTAGCAGAGCAGGTGTGAGAAATGCCCCCGATTTCTCTCCTGGAGGCCTCAGCAGTACCTTTCCTGTGCTGGACTCCCCAGAGGGCAGAACAGGAGCACCCCAAACACACCTGACAGGGGAGTCTTTTCCTCCTCATGAGTCATATACCACGGACGCTAATTTTCCCACTTATTGGCTAACATAGCTTGAAGAAACATTTTTGGTAGAACTACTCGATTAAACTATCCCACGACATACCCGGATTTTCTTCTCTGCACAGTCGGGTCGGGCCCGACTTTGGGGCCCTTTCCACAACCCCTGGCAGTGAGGGGCCCCCAGTGGGAGTGGTTTTCGGATGGCAAGGCCTGGTGCTTCGCT
The DNA here is from genome assembly GCF_053883595.1 of Heterocephalus glaber. Classification (NCBI taxonomy): domain Eukaryota; kingdom Metazoa; phylum Chordata; class Mammalia; order Rodentia; family Bathyergidae; genus Heterocephalus; species Heterocephalus glaber. The sequence continues at coordinate 5,426,889 of NW_028258316.1, read as the reverse complement.
GCAGATGTGGCCTCCGCTGCTGGGGTGGTTCCGGATGTGCTGGGTGCCTGTGGGCTTGAACATCGTGCCTGCCAGGGACTCGCTCCAGGGTGGCGTTGCAGAGCCCTGCGCCTCCAGCCGCTCAGCACCGCTTTGCCTGCTTGGCCCTGCCTGGACGCCCATTTCCTGGCTGGCTACTTTGTTGGTTTATCTGGCCAGTTTGTTCGGTGAGCCTATGATGACCTCTGTGAGTGTGCTGGTGGCTTGTACTAGTCCCTGTGTCAATCGCCTGTTCAGGTCTCCCCCCAACTTTCTATCCAGGGGCTCCTCTGTGTCTATTTTTTTTTTTCTGGTACCGGGGATTGAACTCAGTTCCTTGTGCTTGCACAGCAGGCGGCAGCACCACTGAGTTAAATCCCCAGTTCTCTTTTTCTTTTTTGCTAAGCTTTTTTTTAAAAAAAAAAATTATTTATTTGCTCTACTGGGGGTTGAACCCAGGGTCCTTGGACTAAGCTACATCCCCGGCCCTTTTTATTTGAGACAGGGTCTTTGTAAATTGCCCAGGCTTGGTTTGAACTTGGAATCCTCCTGCCTCAGCCTCCCAGAGTGTAAGGATTATAGGTGTGCACTGCTTGGAGTGCTGCGCTGTGGATCCCTGCAGCCAGGCCTATCTTGCCTCCTCCCGAGGATGAGGCAGGGCCCCGGGGGAGGAGAACAGACGACAGAGGGCGCGGTGGAGCAAGGCCTGGGGAGAACAGGACTGTCCTCCTCCCCACCCATTCGCCAGAGAACCATCACGCCTGAGGTCCTGCAGACCTTGGCTGCTCTTCTGGCTCTCGTTACAGACCAGCCCCTTTACCTGCCCCAGCGCTTCCCTTACCTCTACTCTATAAATAACCCGCCGCATTTGCCTGGGGTCTTTTCCTCCCACCTGGCCCCACCTTATGTTCTTTTATATCTCTTTGTCTTTGTCTTTCCTCCTTCGTTTCTCACTGTGGACCCTTCAGCCACGCAGGCCGCCGAGGCAGTGCACCACCACACCTGGTTTGAAAAAGCTCAGTAGGTTAAAGACGTTAACTCATTTGTGTTTCATTGTTTGCTCTGTGTTTTGTGGCACTGGGATTGAACTCAGGGCCTTGTACATGGAAGGAAGGCAGGTACTCTAAAGACAGTAACTCTTTCTTCTTGAAAAGTTTAATTGATACAAATCACTGTCCACAGGTATGAGACACAATGTGACAACTTCATGCATGTGTACAATGTTTGATGATCTAATGCGTAGTTAACATTTCTAGCTCCTTATATGCATTTATCCTTTTATTGCAGGGAAGCCTGGGAACTCTTCCGGTTCTTTATAAACTGTAATAAATTTATTTAAACGATAGTCAGCCTGCTGCTCTGTCCAATGAATTCTCCCCATCTAACTGCGCGCTTGTTTATTTATTCATCTATTTATCTATTTTTGCAGTGTTGGGGATGGAACCCAGGACCTCAAGGGTCCTAGCAGGTGCTCTACTCCTCAGCCACTCCCCTGCCCCTAACTATATTCCAACACGGGTTACCCATCCTCTCTCTACCTGGGCCCCCTCCTCTCCCTTTAGGGACCACGATTCTGCACCCTTTCTATAACTTCAACTTGATTTATTTTTGGAGACAGGGTCTCAAGCCCAGGGTGGCCTTGAACTCCCGGCGATCCTCCTGCCTCAGCCTCTGGAGTGCTGGGATTACAAGCGTGGGCCACCATGCCCGACTACTTTAACTTCTTAAGCTTCTAAAACGAGTGAAGCCATGCACAACCCTTTCACCTTTCTGCACCCAGTTATTGCAGGTAACATATGTCAGGCCCAACCATGTTGTCCCAACAACAAGACTTCCTTATTTTATGGCCAAATAATATTCCATTGAGTGTCCGTGTCCCTGGACACCCAGCTGGTGAGCTGCGCCACCACAAACAGAGCACGCAGCCGTTTCCAAGCCTGTGTACCCTTCCCCAGAAGGTCGGAGTTAGGAGATGAGAAACCGTTTGCCGAAAGCCACAGAGCACATGAGGGAGACACGATCAGTACTAGCGCCCTCTGCTGGGCCACATCCTCACCTGCCCTGCCCAGCAGCTGGCCATCCTGGCCCATTCCACCCGTGCCCCAATCCATCCAGCCCAGTGAACTTAAACGGCATCCGCCCCCTCTCCTTACAACGCCAGATGCAGCCACATAGAGTGCGGAGCAGTGTCTACTCCAGAAGTGTTTCCCCACGGGCTTTCTGCAGCTCCCGGACGACCTTATAAAATAAAACAGGGCAGTACCTGCCGGGTGTGGTGTGCACACCTGTAATCCCAGCACTTGGGAGGCTGAGGCAGGAGGATCCCAAGTCTGAGTCTAGCCCAGGGAAGTTACCAATTTAGCAGAGGCCCTGGGTTCAATCTCTGGGACTGCAAGGAGGCAGAAGGGGCTCTCTCTTTGCTGAAAGGCGGAGGGGCAGACCAGAGGCTGGCTCAAGTGCAGGCACCAGGCCGCACTGCATTCCAACTCCTCAGCCTACAGGGGCCCGGGAAGCTGGGTCCAGATCTCAGGGTGTCTGTGGGCCAGCCTGCTCCTCCTGAAGCCCCCTGCAGATAAGCAGAGGGACTTGACAGCGATTTCTCTTACTCAGAAGCACAGCCTCTAATTGTAGGAAACAGTCTGCATAAAATACAGATGAGTTTCCGGAAATAGATACATAGCCAACAAGCAATGCCTGCTGAGCAGTGCGTTTTGAAGGGATGGAGTTTCTGTTCTGTAAATTGTACCTCGAGAAAAAAATGCAGACGAGTGGAGAAAAGAAGTACAGCTGTCATCCCACTGTGTAGCCCAGGCTGGCTTTGAACCCACGGCATTCCTCCTGCCTCAGCCTCCGGATCATACTGGTTTATAGCCTGTTTTATTTGTGCCTTTATCTTTCCAGTGCTGGGGATGGACCCCAGGGCCTCACACATGCTAGTCAGGTGCTCACACCGGGCTGCACCCTGAGCCCCAAACAGAACTCAACATTTACCTTTGGGTGTCTTGCAGACGGCTCAGAGCCCACATTCTGGGGGTCCGTGTCTCCTTCCAACTGCCCGGCCTAGGCGGCTTCCAAAGTGTAGCCCCCCCATCCATCCCCACCCTGGGTCATCAACAGCCCTCCAGGTCCCAGCCTTCAGTGGAGGCTCTGCTGTCCCCCTACCCTCTCATCCCGCAGCAGTGGGGAGGACCCTGTCCCCCCTGGGAATCAGGCCACGACTCCCAATCACAAGATGGCTGTGTCCTTTTCTTCACTCACCTCCCAGCCTCCAGGGGCGTTAGTGGCCACAGCCTGTGCGGGAGGTCAGGGCAGTGGGCCCGACCCTCTGTCCCCAGGCTCGGAAACTTGCAGTTGACCCGGGAGGGACCCTGTGGCCCCAAAGGCAGGTCAGGATGGGGGGGTGTCCCCTGCCCAGGGCCAGAGCCTGGCCTAGCCGGCCAGCTCCTCACTGCTCCCTCCGTCGCCCACACTCTGTCACTTCCAGGCTCTCCTGGAAGTGTTCCCGCCAGCTTGGCCTGGCACCCTGATTTTCCTGGTCCCCAGTCTGCTCCCTGGTGATCCCCAGGTCCAGGCCCCGAGTCCAGTCTGCGCTCTCCCTGTCCCTGCCTCCACAGCAGGCCCGGCCACGGCTCCTGGCTGAAGCCGCTGCTGTGACCCTGGCAGCCCTGTGGCTGTGTCTCCACCCTCACCTGCCTGGGTTGTCACACAGCAGGGACCCGGCTAGACACAGACCCCCTCCCAGCTCCAGCCCTGCCCTGGCCCTGCCCGAGGGTCCCCAGGGCCCTGTGCTGGAATTTGTCCCCTCTGGGAGGTGTTAGAAGGTGGAAACTGAGTCCAACTAAGGAGTTTAGGGCAGGAGCTTTGGGGAGATGATTAGGATCAGGCAAGGTCCATGGCTGGTGCCCTATGATCAATCCGGTGGCTTTAGAAGAAGACAAAAAAGGGGAAAGAGCTGGGCATGGAGCTATGCACCTATAGTCCCGGCTACGTGGGAGGCTAAGGCAGGACAATCACTCAAACCTACAAGTTTGAGGCCAGTTTGGGGAACATGGACAACATAGCCAGATCCCGTATCAAAAAAAAGATCAGAGACCAGACAGACAGACAGACAGACAGACACACACACACACACACACACACACTCCCTGTCTCCTGCCACATGGTGTCCTGCACTGTCATGGATCCCAGACCCAGTGAGCCCATTCCCAGATGTGTCCCAGACCTTGGCAGCCCTGGAACCTGGAGTCGAAAGCGCCCTCTTTTCTTTCTACCCCCCCAGCCAGAGGCACCTTGCTACTAGCCCCAGAAAACAGATGAATGCGCCGTCTAAGGCCCACCTCCCGGTCCCCTGCAGGCTCCCCAGGCCCAGCTGCCCTCTTGGCTCCTTCCTCACCTCCCTGGGGTCACGGATGGCCCTCTCTGTCAGAGCTCCCAACCCTGACACCCTGGCTTTAGGTTTGTCTTTACCTCTCCTGTTTTCCAGGGACCTCTTGGTTCCGTCTGACACACTGAACACCCACACGTGCCTGCGGTTTATTGCTCACGCAGTCCTGTGATGGCAGGACTCAGTCGAGTCCCAGGGGCCGGCCACACGCAGGGCACATGCTGGGCATCTCCGAAGCCCCTGGGACTCCCGGCTCCCCAGCCGGTGCCTCCGTGTCTGCTCCTCCTGGGCCTTTCCACAGCCTGTGACGTGTCTGTCACCAGTGCGATTGTCGGATTGCTGGGACGGGCTGGGGCAGATCCGGGAGCTCCTGGGCTGGTGGCAGGGGTGTCTGTCCCCAGGGCCCAGCTCTGTGCTTGGCGTGAGAGCATTGAGCAGAAAAGAGGATGACACCAGGGTTTCTAGAATGCTTGAGTCGCTGCCCCACGCAGTCATACCCGCCAGGTCCTGGTCCCGGGTCTCGTGCCACCTGGGCCCCCACCCCCAGAATGAGGCCCTCAGCCAGGCCTTGGGAGGAAGAGGGTGTCTGGGGTGAAGGGTGGTATCAGCCCCCAGGGTTCTCTGGGCTTTGTCCTGGGCCCCTAAGAAACTGGGGACCCTGAGACCCTGCCGCTAGCTGCTCTAAGCCCCCCATCCCCACCCGGGCCCATCTGCCGTCCTCCATGCCACTCCTTCTCAGGTGGCCTTCTGGGTGCTGGCTGGGGAAGAGGCGACCTCAGGAATAAAGCAGGTCAAGTTTGCAGCAGGTGCTGGAGAGGACAAATCCTGGTGGGAAGGAGGGGGCTCCCCCATGGGCCTCCTGGGGTGGCGGCCTGGGTGGCTGCTGGGCCAGCTCTGGAACCCCCCTCCCCTGGGCCATTGGGCTCACTGGGTCCAGATCTGGAACGGGGCCACCAGATCCTGCCCGAGCCCCACAGTCCAGGAAACACAAGGCAGCGGGACCCTGTCACGCTGCCAGGAAGCTGTCGGGTGCTGGGGACAGAGCCCCGGTCTGGGCAGAGACCTCACGCGGTGCCCACGGGCCCTGTCCCTCCTCTCCCGGCTCAGCCACTCAGGCAGGGTCCGGACCCTGTGCAACCGAGGGTGTGGGCCCCTCTGGGTCAGGCCTGCTCCCCTGCAGGTCCCACCCCTCCCTCCCTCACCCTAGGCTTGGAGGTCACCGTCCCCAGGAGCTCGGTAGGTGTTCCCCACAGCGACCTGCGCCTTGCGGAATGAATGAATGGAGCCTGGCTCGGTCCCCAGGGCACTCGGTGGGCGGAGGGGGTGTGGAGCCCCGCCCAGGACGCAGGATGGGGGGCGCCGGGCGCGCGGGGGCGGGGGGGTGGGGTGGCGCCGGCGCTGAGTGGCGGCTGCGGGTCCAGCCCCGGCGGCGCGGGGGAGCGGGGGAGGGAGGGAGGGAGGCGGGGTGCGCAGGGCGGCGGCGCAGCAGCGAGCGTGTGCCGCGCGGCCCAGTAACCAGGGACGACCGCGCGGCCCGCGCACCCCGGCCTCCCCGCGCCCCGCGCCCCGCGCCCGGGCGTCCCGGCCAGGCCCGCCGCGGGGGGCAGAGGAGCGCGCTGACCCCCGGCCCGGGCTGCGCGCTCACGGCGCAGACAAAGGCGCGGCCCCGGCCCGGCCCAGCCCGGCCCCACCGCTCCTGGGGAGGGGGGCGCCCCCGACCGGTCCGGCCCGGGGGCGGGGACGCGGCTGCCGAGGATGGGGAAATCCAACAGCAAGTTGAAGCCCGAAGTTGTGGAGGAGCTGACCAGGAAAACGTACTGTGAGTACGCGGGGTTCCCCGCCCCCAGACCCGCGCGCCCCGCATCCGCGCCGCCTGGACTAGGAGGCCTGGGCGCGCCTGACCCGCACCTGGCCCTATTGTCCCCCCAGCCCGGGCCCTGTGTCGCCTGTCACCGTTCGCGGGGCCGCCCCAGCCCCCCGCGGCGCCCTCCACGCAGAGGCTCGGGTGGGGCGGGGGGTGTGCGGGTGGGGGCGGGGCGCGCCGTGCGGTGACTCGGCCCTGGGTGACTCACGCGCCCGCCACCGCTGCTGCGAGGTCGCCCGTCGCCCCCTCCCTGGGCCCCGTGTGTAGAAGGCGAGACCGCAGCAGGGCGCTGGGGAGGGCGCCGGGCGCCCCGGGGTGCCGCATTCTTGGGCTCCCTCCACTTCGCTCAGGACGCGGGTTTGTGGTACCGCAGGAGGCCGACCAGACCAGGTGGGTTCCGTCGGGGAGCCTTCTGGGGCAGCCCCCAGGAGGAAGGCTGGCGCTCTGCCGTCTGAGGGTCAGTCTCAGGGACCCCTGTCCACTTGCCCATTTCACAGCTCGCACCCTGGCTTCCCCCACCCGGAAGCCTCTCCAGAGCGGCCCGGCGCGCCAGGGGTTAAGGTCAATGAGTCCTGAGGACCCGCTCTCTTCAGGGATGGGGATGCGTGGCCCTGGCTGGGAAGACCAGGCCTGGCTGTTTGACCAGGAAGGGGCAGTGGCCCTGGGCGGCCCCCCGGGCCCATTGCACCGCCGGGGTGGGGTGGGAGGTTGGGGTGTAGATGGAGCCCTGGACCCAGCTCCGGCCCCCACGCCAGCGGCCTTCCCGCAGCCTGCAGGTCTGGCCTGGCCCTGCCCCTCGCCCGCATGTGCTCAGAACCAAGGCAGGGCTTCCTGACAGCCCGGGGTTGGCCAGGAGCTGCTGTCTGTCTCACTCAGCGGGGCTGGGTGGCCCTTTCTGTCCAGCTGCTGTTCTGTGAGGTGCTCTGGGCCCTTTTGTAAGCTCAGCTCAGATGTGGCCCACAGCTGTCAGCGGGCCGGGGAGGGCGGGTGCCTGGGCCTCTCCAGAACAGGCAGCCTGGGCAGCGTGGGGCAGGGGCCACTATGCTCCGCGCGAGGCCCAGTGTCCTGGTTATCACCATGTCATGTGCCCAGCTCCTTGTGTTGTCAGTGTGTCAACTCCGCAGTGACCCTACACATGGTGGGGACTTGCTATCTGCGTTTCCCATGAGGAAACTGAGGCTGAGGGGCAAAGCAGCAGGCCCAAGATGCCGAGGGTGGTGCTGAGCCTGCGTGAAGATGATTACGCCAAAGCTGTGCCCAGGGGAGACTACGGAGCTCATCCCAAGGGGGCTCTGCTGCCCCCTGCCTGTCGCTGCTGTAAGCCTGCGGTGATTCATTCTGAGGGCAGAGGGACCTGGGAGGGGTCCTTGGTCCAGCCCCCTGCGGGGCAGACCTGTCAGCTGGGTGGAAGTTGGCTGACAAAGTGGGTTTTAACCCATGAGCTGGGCTAGGCTGTTTTTAGAGCCTGAGCAGGCCTGGGACAGCTCTGGCTGGGAAGGGGGGTAGCTTGGGTGCTGTCCCTTTGTGGAAGCCCTGACTGGGGTGGGCACAGGTGGGGGCGCCATGACCCGGCTGTGTCCCTGCTGATCCCGGCACCTAGTGGGGCTGTACCGTGCACTAAATGAAATGTTCCCCAGCAGGATATGCAGAGAAAGCCTGTCCCGGTCAGGCCTCCATGTGGCCTTCCTTCTGATGGGGTGTGGTGACACCTGCCTTTTGTTCTGGGGGCTCTGTCCGTGGGTGGGGTCAAGGACCCTCAGGTGTCCCCATTTCCAGGAGAGCTTAAGTCCCAAGGTGCCTGGGTGCCCCTCACTCCCATATTTCCTAGCCTTTAGGTCTGAGCCAGAGCCCAGGAATTTGTATCTCTTTTTTTTTTTTTTTGAGACATTGTCTCACTATGTGGTTCAGGCTGGCTTTGCCTTATGGAGATCCTCCTGCCTCAGCTTGCTGAGAGCTGGGATTACAGGTGTGTGCCATCATGCCCGGCAGGAATTTGAATCCTTAACAAGAGTTCTTCGTGCAGACCTTGGTTCTGGGAGGAACCAGAGCCGTGTCAGATGCTGGGGGTCCTAGGCCACCTTGTGCACAATTGGTTACAGGGTCAAGAGGGTTTGGAGGGGACCCCAGATGTCCGTGCCTCAGTGGGTGCCATGCTGTCTTCAGTGGGAGTCCGTGTGAGGAAGCTGGGGAAGGCCGGGGGGTGCCAGCTGTGTGGGTCTCCCTGACACATCTGCATTCAGCCCGACCAAATGCCTCATCTTTGAGCTGAACATCTGCAGCTGATTATTTTCTCCTTTGCAGATAAGATCCAAACATCAGTGCCTGGTGTTGCACCGCTCCCCAGCCGGGAGTGGCAGGTGGGCAGAGGCAGGAGCAGGTGTAGGAGGAGGGACCTCTTCCTGCCTCCGACCCGCTTCAGCCAGGACTTGCAGGGCTGTGGTCAGCGCTGCCAGGTTTCTCTGAGGTCCGCCTCGCTCAGTCTCTTGAAGCTTGGAGGTGAGGCTATTGCATCCCTGTGTGCTAGGCTGGGGGATAGGCCAGGCCTCTCTCCCAGTAGCCTGTTTCCTATCTGAAAAATAGGCGTGTAGACTGGGGGATGTGAGCCGCAGCTTTGGGCCTGATACTTGCAGCAGCAGTAAGTGGTTAGCAGCTCTCCTTACACTGTAACATTGTTGTTTTGGAGTCCCTGCGGTGTCTCTGAAGGTTCCCAAAGCCAGGTGCCCACCAGGCCGAGGCTCAGCCTCCCTTGGCCTGGCTCTTCCCACCAGGCAGCAGGCGGCCCCCGGGGTGCTCCGCCTAGGGCCCAGGGTGGTCACTTCCTCCTTGTCACTGTTGCTCCCTGCACCTTGACCTTGCCGCCAGCCCTGAGCCTCTTCCGCCGTTGCCCTGTTGCCCAGGGCGGTGCCTGGCACGCAGCAGCCAATGCCTGGCGGGAGGCTCTTGGGTCGCTCGGTCAGGGCTGTCCTGAGACCTGGCGGGACCCTCGGAGGATAGAGACTCCTTTGTCTGGAGAGCTGTTGGGGCCCCATGGCCTGGCAGCATGAGCCACCCAGGGCCAGAAGGACCCCAGGAAGGGAGGGATTCGGTCCGGAGAACAGGCCAGGCCCTCCCTCCTTGGGCTCTGCAGCCCTGGGCAAGTCACTCACTGTCTCTATTCTGAGGTTCTGGCCCTGTCCTGCCTCTTCCTCTAGAAGCTGGGCTACACAGGAGGCCTTGGAATTTGGGGAGACTGAGGGCAGCAGAAGGGTCTTTTATGCTTTTTCCCCTGCGATGTTGGTGGTGGCACCCAAGGCCTCACACAGGATAGACAAGCACCCTAACACTGAGCTATATCTCAGCCCTCTTTAGTTTCTGTTTTGAGACAGGGTCTCACTCAGTTCCCCAGGCTGAGCTGGAGCTTGTGATCCTCCTGCCTCAGCCTCCCAGAGTTCTGGGAGTACAGGTGTGCACCACCACACTCAGCAGGGCCCAGCATGGTGCCTGGATCTGAGGGATCTTCCAGCCTCTCTGGCAGCCGTCTTGTCCACCAGAGGGGACCCTCCCCGCCTGGCTGTGGAGCCCAGCTGCCCCCTGGCACCCAGCTCCCCCAGGCTCGGGATGAACCCAGCTGCAGAGTGTTGGCTGTGGGGGACATGGCTGAGAGGGGGCCAGGCCAAGGAGGGCCCGGAAGGGCAGCTGGATGTTTCCCAAATGGGTGGGGCGCTCTGGAAGGGAGACCACAGGCCCCCTGACTTGGTTTGGAAAGATCATTCTTGGCGAGGACTCAAAGAACAGATGGCAGGGGACAGTAATGGAGCCCACAGGTAATCACGGTGATGGACCAGAGGTGACAGGAAGGACAGATCCCAGATGTACTAGGAGGAAGACTCAGGGTAACTTTCACTGTTTTGTAAATTTGGGATTATCTACTTTTTATTTTCTAGCTTTAAAAAACCCGATGGGAATGTCTGTCCCTGCCATCAACCATTCTCCTAAAACATTTTTTTTAAGTGGTGCATCACAGAAATGTAATTTTTTGTCTGTTTGTTTTGAGACAGGGTCTCACTATATTCATAGTTCAGGCTGGGCTTGAACTCACTATGAAACCCAGGCTGGCCTCGAACTCACAGCAACCCTCCTGCCTCAGCCTCCTGAGTGCTGGCCACTCTGCCCAGCTATAACATACTTTATTGACTTCCGGTCATTGGACAGCCAGGTTCCTTCTTCCCCTCAATAGTGCTGTGACAGACTTCTCTTTACTGAATCTTCACACGTGTTTTCCCCTAAATATAAGAAACCAAAAAGGGGTTATGTGTTAAAAGCTGGGGCCGTTTTAAAAAGCTTTTGATTAAGAAGTGTAAATTGCTCTCCAGAAGATTGCTCCAATTTACATTTTCAGCCAAAGTGGAGGAGAGGGCCTGCTGTCCTGCATTCTCACCGGCCCTGGGCATTCTTGTTTTCTTCATCGTTGCCAACGTCACGGGGAAGAGAGGCGGAAGTCCGCCGTTTCAAGTTCATTTCTTCGATTACTGCTAAATAGAACCCTGGCATCGAAGCGCTGGCAGAGACTCGGGGACCAGGAATAAAATGCCTTCACTTTACAGACAGACAGGACAGACTGGGGCCCACAGGCCACACTTGTCCTCCAGATCACGCAGCAGGCAGGCGGGGGAACCCAGGTGACACCCATGGGTGCTTCTGCCTGTGCTTCGGGGTGGGTGAGTGGTGGATGGGGCGTCCGCACTCCTCAGGGCCATGGCCATCGGGCCTTCAGGCTGGCCTTGTCCCAAACCTGTCGGTGCTGGGTGGGGAAGGAAGGCCTCGAATCTGCAGAAGGGGCGTGTCCGGGTCTGTCACACAGGATAGGACAGTTTGCACAGCAACTGGGACGTCTGCTGGCCAGGGAGGGGACAGAGTAGCTTGCAGGGATCTCAGGGAGAGCAGGTGGTGGGCTGGAAGCCACGGGGACCTTGCCGTGAGAAGGGCTGGACAGCAGGGCCTCCTGCAGGCAGGCACAAGGCCTGACACATACATAGTAAGTGCTCACTAAATGCTTCCCCAGGAAGGCAGCCCCACAGGGGGACAGGAGTCCTTGGCCACTCTGCCGGGCTCTCCTGGGGGCATGAACATGGACGGCCTCCCCATTCCCTGGCCGGGTCATGGCTTGATCCTTCTATGTCAGCTCCCCCAGCATGAAGGGTCTGGGAGGAAGGGCGAGCTTCAGAATGCTTGGCTTCTAACTTATTTTTTTTTGAGACAAGGTCTCACTATGTAGGTCAGGCTGGCCTTAAACTCAGACCCCCAGGGTGGCCTCGAACTCACAGCGATCCTCCTGCCTCACCCTCCCAAGTGCTGGGATGATAGGTGTGCACCACCACGCCCAGCTAGGCTTCCAATCTGTGTGCACATGCAGGAGCAACCTCCCAGGGCTTCAGTCCCAGAACAGTGGTGGCTGCCACGGTGACTTGGGAGTTACCAGTCCCCCTGGTATTATACATGTCTCCTCTGGCCCAGGGCCCTGACCTGTGCTCGTGGCATTTGTCATCCACTCCTCCTGGGAGCCCCGTGTGTCCCTGTTTTACAGATGAGGCCAGGCAGGGTGCTGCCTGTGGGTTCGAGCCCTGTCTTACTGCACCGTGCACCCCAGGACCTGGGGAAGGGTCTACACGGGGGCTCTGGAGGCTCCGGGGACAGCCTGTGATCGTGGGTGTTGCTGGCAGGGTGGGCGCTGTGGGTCACGTGTGTAAGCCCTGACTCACGTGTGCATGCTGCGAGCGTGAGTGACGGGGTCACAGCACGAGTGAGGAGTGGGAGAGCCGGTGCGCGTGCGTGCAGGTTGTAAATGTAGCTGTGCCCGGGGGCGGGGGCGCTGGGAGGAGACACAGCCAGGCCGGAAACCGGATCAGGGGGCTTGGCTGCGACCCTGGCATTGGTGATGTGGCTGCCACCTCTCTCTGTCCCCTCTTGCCGTGGCCCTGCTGGGCCCTGGGGTCTGTACTGTGGGGAGGGGCGACGGCAGTGATGACTATAGCTACCAAGTTCTCAGGCCAGGAGTACTGAGGACAGGCGTTGGCGGCTACAGTCCCCACCCCTGGGCCCACGTTAGAGACAAAGAGGAAGAAGCGTAGACATTTCCCGGCCTGGGCATGGGGTCAGGTCTTTGTGCTGGCAAAGCCACAGCCTCCCCACCCTGAGCCTTACTGCTGTGATCTCTGCATCCCGGGACCTTAGAGTTGCCTGTGTAGGTGGTGAGCACCCTGTCACCGGAGGCATCCCAGCCGCTGCTGGAGCATCAGGCACTGGCCCGGCATCCTGGGTCGGACAGTGGGTAGATCCTAACAGCTGCAAAGGGGGGGCTCTGCTGCTTCCAGGTGTTTTGTCTCCTGGGAGGATTGTGGGCAACTTCTGCCTTGGCTTCCTTCAGGAAGGAGGCAGGGCTGAGGCCTTGGGGGTGTGTGAGGCAGCCATGACCAATTACCTGAGCAAATATCAGGCGTGGTGGAAGGGCCTGGAGGTGGAGAGCTGCTCAGGACTTGGCAGACAGGAAGCGGACAGTGAGGGGCGGGCCCTTCCAGGCCACGCCCCCAGAGATCTGCTACTCCCAGCCAGACCACGCCCCTCAGCAAGTCAGCTCTGAGCCCCACCTATGAGCGCACGGGCTCTTGGGGGTCAGGGAGATACAGACGCACAGGAGGAGGTGTCCAGGAAGCCATGACGGGAGCCTGTGGGCCAGTGCTCCTGTCCCCTGCCCACATCCATCTCCGAGGCCCTGGTGCTGACCATGGGCAGCGATGTGCCTATGTCACAGTCTCTGGCTGTGAGCCCAGGCAATGCCCCACTTCAGGGCTGGCACTGTCCCCGCTCTTGGGGCACTGCCCCCGGGCCTGGGAGGTGAGGCACAGCCTGAGGCCCCTGAGGAGCCCCGCCCTGGCCAGCACCCACACAGCCCAGGCCTCCCAGGGCGTGTCTGCGGCACCAGGCAGAGACTGAGTCTGTGGGTGCCCGGACACAGCCACACAGGGGCCCAGTGACGGAGGGGACCCCGGCGGCTGCCTGTCCTCTGGCCTTTGTAGCCATGCTGGGAGCTGGCCCTGGAAGCGTCCGCCTTGTGCTCTGGATTCCTGGTGGGGCACAGGGCAGGAGGAATGCGGCTTTGAGGAATGTTTAACCAGGCAGGAGTAGCACGGGCCGAGTCGGGCAGTTCTCTCTCCAGTCTTGGGGCCATGGCCACTCTGCTTCAGCCTTTGGGGGACAGGAAGTGGCCCCCCTTTTTCTTTTTAAGCCCAGAAGCTGTTATGGGGACCAGAAAGACCTCGGGATTTGGAGACAAATCTCTGGCTGCATCCTGGCCGGAACCTCTGGAGCTGAGGGAGGGGTCGAGGCAGTATGTCTGGCCTGCTGGGGTCGGCTGCTCCTGCTCAGCCTTGCTAGGCCTGGGTTCAAATCCAGCACCTTTGCTTATTGATGCCTGGACCTCAGCCCTCCCTTTCCCACCAGGTTCCCTTAGCCCATCTATAAAATGGGCAGATGGTGGCTGGGATCAGGGAAAACATGGGCAAAAGTTCCCCGCCCATCCCAGGCTTTGAATTCCTCCTGTGCCTCCTGGTGGGTTCATATGTGGACTGGGAAAACAGTCTTGGGGGGTCGGTTCCAGGGTAGGTGAGTGACCTCTGAACTAGGCCTCTGGCAGCACAGAGGCGGTTTAACCTCCAGCCCTTGCGTGTGCCTCCTCCCCGCGGCCCGGGTGGGACCCCTCCCTGCCCACACACAGCTTCCACTCCATCTTCCCTTGCTCCTGAGCACCTTGAGGCCGGGCTGGTTCTCCTTTCATGGTTTCCTGCCGCAGCCCTGGGTCCAGGGCTCCGCCTGCAGCAGATCTGCTGGAATGAATGAAAACAGACGCAGAAACCGGCGGGCTGGTGAATGGGTGAAGTCCCCTCGCTTCCGTCCAGGCTCTTGGTGTTCTGGTCCCTCTGGGGTGGGGGGCTGGGGCGCCCTGGGCCTCTGCCGGCCCTAGTGGGGACCCCACGGCCCTCTCCCCTCCTGGGCCAGCAGAGGGCGGGGTCCCAGCCCCGCCAGCGGCCTGTCCCCTCCCCGCCCTGCGCCTGCGCGGTAGGAGCCCCAGTTCTTGGTTCCAGGCAGGCGGTCGGCTATTTTTGGCGCTCTGGGGGAAAGCAGCGCTTTCTCTCTGTTCCCAAACCCGCGGCGCCTGTTCTGGGGCTCAGCGCCCGCCCTGCCTGCCACTCGCCTGCCCCTTGGCACCCTGAATGCGACTCCTTCGGGGACTCCGCAGCCCCCCAGGCCACTCAAGCCACTGTCGTCCCCACGTTGTCTGTGACCAGGGCTCTTGGGCCTCCTCTGTGCGTGATTTAATTAACACCAAGGGCAACCGTCCCTGGCTCGGTCCCTGTGAGCTCGGCTCCAAGCCCGGGCCTTTCTGGAGCAGGGCTCAGGGCACCGACGGGGAGGAGGCCCTGCCGCTGTGATGCCGACCGCGGGCTGGGACCAGAGGCATCTCTGCCCCAAGCCAGGCTTCCCCTGCAGTCAGCTGCTGTGGGCTTGCAGTGCGGGGGCCAGGGCTGTTGGATGCTGGGATTCTGACCCCCTGGAGGAGGGAGGAGGGCTTCTACTCGAGTGACATCTCAGCTGACCCCTGAAGGGACAGGGCCCAGGATTTACCTACGACTCAGCCATTGTTTATCTGGAATTGCAGTTTAACAGGGTGCCCTGCAGTTTTGTTTGCCAACCTTGGCAGCCCGACCTAGGGAGGAGTGGGAGATAAGAAAGCAGGAAGAGGATGAGGCAGGAGGGTTTGGGGGGAGGCTGGGTGTTTCAGACAGAAGGCATGGCATCGTCCGGGTGTGCACCAAGACTGGGGCACGCTGAGGACCGGGACACGGTGGTGACCCCTGTGGTCAGGAGGTGATAGGAAGGAGGCAGACAGTGGTTGTGGGGGGCACAAGCAGTGCCCATCCCCAGCTCCAACAGACCCGGAGGCAGCCCTCCTGCCTCGGCCTGGTATAGTAGGTGTGTACCACTACCCCCAACACCCGACTTACCTCTTGCCTCCTTGGGCTCCTGGTGACAGCCCACCCTTGTGCCAGCCAGCCCCAGCTTCCCCTCTACCCCCAGGCCTGGGGCAGGATGGGGTGAGTCACTTCTGTGACCCCAGTGGGCAAGGCAGTGCCATGCCTACACCCTTGGCTCGTAAAGGGCAAAGCTGGAGCCAGAGCTGCCACCTGGGCTGTTGGGGCTGTGGGGAGGGGATGGGCAGGAGGGAGGAAGCCCAGCCTGCGGGGTGCCCACCTCACTGGCCCCGTCACCCTGCTGGGACACCTTATTAATAAGAGCAGCCACCATCAGTACCCTGGGATATCGGCTGCACCATGCTCTCAGCCTGGATCGAAGTGCCCCCTCTGGGTGATCCTTGGTCCTGGCACAGTATGGGGCCTGGAGGCACCTTGAACTCACAGTGCTATGTGTGGGTTCACCTTTTATGAGAAAACAAAGAAACTTTTTTTGAGACAGGCTGGCCTCGAACTCGTGGGTATCCTCCTGCCTCAGCCTCCTGAGTAGCGGAGATTCAGATGTGCACCTCTGCACCCAGCTTGGGATGATTATTTTTACCCCACCAGTCAGATGAGGAAACTTGAGTTTCAAAGTGGGGAGCAGATCAGAATGCTCAGGCTTTGTCCCGATGAGTGCAAAGGCACCTCTCTGTGGAGCATTTCTCCATCATGGAAATGGGCTAGGGGCAACCCCTGTGCCATGGGACAGGGCCTGATGGGGGCACAGAAGCTCAGCCAGTGGACTCTTCGGGACTCAGGAGGACCGCAAGGGGCTGGGAAGAAAATGGGCCTGCCGTGGTGGGCACGCCTGTAATCCCAGCTGTTGGGAGCCTGAGGCAGGAGGTTTGAAAGTTCCAGGCCAGCCTGGGCAACTTAGTGAGACCTTGTATCAAAATAAAATTTTAAAAAGGGCTGGAGGTGTAGCTCAGCGGCAGAGCACTCTTCTCGAATGCATGATGTCCTGGTTCAATCCCTGACACCACGATTAATACATAAATAAGAAGGGGTTGGATTTGGGGTTTGCAGGGCTCGGAGCAGCCTCTCCCGGCTGTGCACCCCGAGGCCTGGCTCCTTCCCGGACGGCAGGGGGAAGCTTTCTGCCTCAGCACCCCCCACCCCACGCTGGTGGACGCTGCATTTCGCTCCCTCCTGTCCCCCTAGTGCAGCCCTCAGACCCTTTGGGATCTGCTTTGGGCCACTTCCCTTTACATACAGGGAAACTGAGGCCAGACAGGAGACTGAGGTGCAGGCCCCTGGAAACCAGGCCCCATGGGAGACCCACACTGCCTTCCCTGCAGGCAACCGCCCTTCCTAGGCTTGGCTGGGGCCAGGAGGTGTGGTCCCCCCTTCCCTGGTAAGCTCAGCTGGTGGCACCTGAAGAAAGGCAAAGAGAGCCAAAGCAGGACCCTGCTGACCTGTGACCCCCAGCCTAGAGTATGAGGGCACTGGCGGGGAGGCGGAGGTGACCACATGGGGGTGTGGGCAGCTGCCAGGTGGGGGACAGAGGTGGGGGCCGAGAAGAGGCAGATGTGGGGGAGCCCGGATCGAGGGGAGTAGGGTTTCGACCCCCAAGAAGCTTGCAGGGCAGAGGGCTGAGCACAGGGAGGCTTGTCTGCATCTAGCTGCCCGGCTGGAGGGAGGAGGAGCAGTAGTCAGGGTGTCTGGAGGGATGGGAATGTCAGGGTTAGTAAGAGGGATCAGCTGGGCGTAGTGACACACCTATCATCCCAGCACTCGGGAGGCTGACGCAGGAGGATCCCCATGAATTTCAGGCCGGCCTGATCTATACAGCGGGACCCTGTCTCAGAGTAAATAAAGTCAGAGGGGTCACTGGTGGCCAGGCCCAAAGGCCCTGCTGCTTTCTCCCCCGGGCACCCAGTGCCACCAGCCTGAGATGCTGGAGGGGCTGCTGCTGGGGTCTGTCCTTGAGCCCCCTCAGCCCCGCTCCCCGTTCAGCACCTTGAGCTGAAGCATTTTGCTTTAGGGAAATGAAAAGCAGACTCAGCCTTCCTCCTGGGCCTATTCCTGGCAGAAAGGAGGTGCTCGTGGGGGAGGAGGGGCAGGGCCCTGGGCGTCTCCACCTGGGGTGTGGGGAGGTCGCCTGGGTCAGATCAGTGCCCGGGGGAAGGGGGTGAGCTCCTAGCCCAGCTCTGTCCTGCGTCTGCCTCCTCAGAGCTGCCACATTCTCTGTCCACAGCTCCAGAGCACAGCAGAGTGTGGTGCCACAGGGACACATCTGGAAACCTAGCCTCCTGGGAGACTGAGGCAAGGGGAGAGCAAGTTCAAGGCCAGCCTAGGCAGTTTAGCAAAATCCTGTCTCAAAATAAAATAAAAAGGCCTGGGGATGTAATTCAGTGGTAGTGTGCTAGCCTAGCATGCGTGAGGCACTGCACAAAGAAAAAAGAAAACAAAATCTAGGCATGATGGCACATGGCCAGCACTCTGGGAGGCTGAGGCAGGAGGACTGCAAATTCCTGCCCACCCTGGGCAATTTGGCAACCCTGACTCCATATAAAAAATACAAAAGGGCTGCGGATGGAGCTCAGTGGGAAGCCCTGGGTTCAGTCAGTACTGCAAAACACACAAGACCCCCTCCAGAGGACCCCTGTAC